>NW_027506912.1:30000-155000 GCF_052324685.1 Brachyhypopomus gauderio | reverse complement strand
TTCAACTTCATCGTCATCGTCCTCTATGGTGAAATCGGACCATTTTCCAGTTTGTACAATGCGTCCTAGAACTACACAAAGTTCAGGTTCGCTTTAGACCTTTGTACTGGCTGTCATTTGTTCAATATCAAAACAAGCTGTTTTCTTCACCCCCCCCCAAAAAAAAAAGGACGTCCCTCGTTCTCATGAATCTGTCTCGGCACAACAAGGCAGCGGTTCCGTAAACACCACGAACCAGTCTGCACCCGGGCAAAGGAAGCTGATATGTGCAGACACAGCGCAGAATGTCTCACCACTCAACAAAGCAAAAAAAAAAGACCAAAATCTTTAAGACCACGAACTTGATGTGTGCTGACAGCTGATCACACGCATGAGATACAGAAGCAGCA
Source organism: Brachyhypopomus gauderio (assembly GCF_052324685.1). NCBI lineage: Eukaryota > Metazoa > Chordata > Actinopteri > Gymnotiformes > Hypopomidae > Brachyhypopomus > Brachyhypopomus gauderio. The sequence continues at coordinate 154,611 of NW_027506912.1, read as the reverse complement.
GGTCTTTGGTCTAGACACGGTGAGACAAGGGAACTGAGTGCTGGAAAAGGTTACCAATGTTTACCAAAATGTACCTATAGCTATATAGCATATGCTGTAGCATTTCTCTTTTCAAGCTCAGAGGTTAAGGTCCTCAACTAGTAATTAGACGTTTGTCTGCTAAGTTCACTTTTCTGCTCCTGAGCAAGGGCCTTAATTCTCAATTGCTCAAGTTGTGTTCAGTCATAATTGTAGGTAGTTTTGGATAAAAGCCCTCAGCTGTGTCCGTAATGTTTCACAACAGCTTGCTGAACACTCTTATCTGTTTCGTCCCTGACATCCTAAGAGATGCTCGCAAACCTTCTTTTCCCGTTCCTGGCGGAGGAATAATCAGCCAAGCTTCACGGACGTCATCTCAGCAGAAACACAGTTCAGTTTCCAGGGGCCGTGGCAGCTACGTCCGTGTTTAACGTGGCCATGACACGGCAGGCGTCAGAGGCTGAGGCAGGGGCGATTTTAGGATCTGGTCTTTAGGGGTGCCCAGCCCCCAGTGCTCACAGAGGCACAATACCAAAGTATTGCGCAGGTGCAGAGCAAGGTTTTTGCATAATATAATATTTAAAAAATGTGTTGAGCCAGGGGGTGCTGAGCAACTTCACGGTGGTGCTCTAGCACCACTAAAAATACCCTAGCCTCGCCCCTGGGCTGAGGTATTGTGAATGCCGCTCGTGAAAAATCCACTAATGTGAAAACTAATGGCGCTTAGTGTCGCTTTTTTGCTAATTTCCATGAAAATGGGCTATGTTGGGTCAGTTTTCTCCCCTCAGTGGCCAGTTGGATGCGCTCGACATTGAGCGTTCGTTAAAGGCTGGTGATGAGCTGGTCTAACACGTGGTTCTGGTCTAATCCGTGGTTCTGGTCTAACACGTGGTTCTGGTCTAATCCGTGGTTCTGCTCAAACCCGTGGTATCTTTCTGTGCTATAGCTGCTGACTCTTCTATATGGTTGAGTGTACTGGAGATGCAGGAGCTAACACACTGAATGCGCCTGCTGGTGAACTATCACATAAATACAACTGGAGACTCTTCACGTGTGTGTAACCGTCCTGTATTAGAGTCACGAGACGGAGATTCCACATACAGCTCCCAAAGTTTTGTTTTGTTATTATTTGATACAGTACATGCCGGCTAGTACAACTAGGTGGGAACCCTTGTATGTGTGTGTGTTTGTGTGTGTGTGTGAGAGAGAGAGAGAGAGAGAGAGAGAGAGAGAGACAGACAGAGAGAGAGAGGGTTTCTGCTGCAGCCGGTTTGAGCTGGTTTATCTGTACTTCAGCCTGGGTGCCCTCAGTGGGTGTGTAATAATGGCTCACTCAATCCACTCACTGACCTTTCTAGTGTGTGTGTGTGTGTGTGTGTGTGTGTGTGTGTGTGTGTGTGTGTGTGTGTGTGTGTGTGTGTGTGTGTGGTTGGGTGCAAGTGTGTGATTGTATGCGTGCGTAGGGGGCAACATAATATATCCACTCTCTTCTGATCAAGGTCCAGTGAGGACCCGGGAGGAAGTGGCTATTCGCACAACGCCGAGAAAGAGGATTACGCATGTTATTCACTCCCGACGTTCGTCATGGTGACCAAAACAAGACGAACAACAAAACAGATCAAAAAGAGGATGATCACATCCTCGTATCATGACTTCTCGGAGGTGATTCGTGTTTATTATGGCTCTCTTTGACTCACTGCTCACAGGCATCTCCCTAATCGCTGTGTTATAGATCCAGTCAGCGTTGAGGTCTCCTCATGACTTTCTGAGGTTTACCAAAGAACAGCTTTACTAAACATTTACCCTGATCAAAAGCAAATGTGCCGTGGAGCTCGGTTAATAGATGAAGGCGGGGGCCCGGAGGCACTTCTGGTTTCCCAGAACAGATACGGCTTTACCGGACACTCGTCCACGGGCCCTTGAGCTGGAACCATGCCAGACCACTGCTGCAGAATGAGAATTATATTTCGGTTTGGATAGCGCTGACTCACTGAAGTATCTGTACTGGTAAACCTGTCCACTAGCGCGTTAGGACACTCTGCCTTTTGACCTCCATCGGACGCTCAGTCCAGACCATATTGGCCAACGCCTGGGTCAGGGTGACAATAACTGATCCCAGATCAGCAGGAAGCATTTCGGCAAGGCCCTGGTCCTGGACGTCTGTGCAGCTGCTACTGCGGCTGTTTGTGGAAAAACAGAAAGGTGCTGAGTAAATAAACGCTAACTCAGATGAACTTCTAGCTTCCTGGGCTGCTGCTCTCCCAAGGCCTGAGACTGAGCCGTGTAAGCCAGCTATGTCTCCCGGAATAGAGCTGGCATTCATACATCAGCACGGCCGAGCTTTCCTGTAAACAGCAGCATGGCAGGTGGGACTGTGACACTTAACAGCAAGTAACAGGCCTATATAGTTTTTTAATCTTGGATCGCTACACTGCATTTCCAGCTAACTGCTTTCTGTTTTTCTTGTAAAGCCGTATTTTTATGCACATTAAGGTAAAAAAAACAAACAGACAGAACAAACCCAAACTAACACACATGTGTATCTTGGCGTGGCTTCACACCAGGTAGCTGGGGCTGGTTTCCTGCTGTTTACTGCTCATCGTAAATTAACAGATGATCCGCTCACACTATTTTATGATCATTCTGAATGATTTATCATGTTAAATTTACAACACACACACACGCACACACACACACTCACACACACACACACACACACACACACACACACACACACACACACACACAGACACACACACAGACACGCACACATGCACACACACATGCACACAGACACACACACACACACACACACACACACAGACACGCACACACAGGCACACACACACGTGAGTGTAAATGTGTATATGTTGTGTTTGTGTTGTGTATGTGTATATGAATGTGTATGTGTGTTGTGAATGTGTATGTGGGTTGTGTATGTGTATATGTGTGTGCATGTGTGTTGTGAATGTGTATGTGGGTTGTGTATGAGCATGTGTTGTGTATGTGTATATGTATGTGTGTTGTGTACATGTATATATGTGTGTGTGTGTGTGTGTGTGTGTGTCTGTTTATATGTATGTGTATATGTATGTGTATGTGTATGTGTGTTGTGTTTATGTGTATGTGTGTTGTGTGTTTATATGTATGTGTATGTGTGTTGTGTATTTATATGTATGTGTATGTGTGTTGTGTGTTTATATGCATGTGTATGTGTGTTGTGTGTTTATATGCATGTGTATGTGTTTTGTGTATTTATATGCATATGTATGTGTGTTGTGTATTTATATGTATGTGTATGTGTGTTGTGTGTTTATATGTATGTGTATGTGTGTTGTGTATTTATATGTATGTGTATGTGTGTTGTGTATTTATATGTATGTTTATGTGTATGTGTGTTGTGTTTATATGTATGTGTAATGTAATACGTAATACGCAGCAATTGCACTACACAGATGTTCATAAAAGGTCAAAGTGTGAAATGGGAACCTGAATGCTACTGCTCCAGGTAAATAGCTATAGCACGTTTCCTGTAGTTATAGACATTAATGACATAAATAAGGAGAAATCAGTGATTTTGTTAATTTAGTGACAAAGTGACACGTCAACGGAACAGCTGTAAAATAATTTGAATCGCCATGAACGTTAATGCTGCATCCTTGTGTGATAGTGATTGTGATATAGTGATGGTGATATAGTGATGGTGATATAGTGATGGTGATATAGTGATAGTGATGGTGATATAGTGATAGTGATGGTGATATAGTGATAGTGATATAGTGATGGTGATATAGTGATGGTGATATAGTGATGGTGATATAGTGATAGTGATGGTGATATAGTGATAGTGATGGTGATATAGTGATTGTGATATAGTGATAGTGATATAGTGATGGTGATATAGTGATGGTGATATAGTTATAGTGATATAGTGATGGTGATATAGTGATAGTGATATAGTGATGGTGATATAGTGATGGTGATATAGTGATAGTGATTGTGATATAGTGATGGTGATATAGTGATGGTGATATAGTGATAGTGATATAGTGATGGTGATATAGTGATAGTGATATAGTGATAGTGATATAGTGATGGTGATATAGTGATAGTGATATAGAGATAGTGATATAGTGATAGTGATTGTGTGGTAGGTCATGTCTTAAATAACGAAATGACAAACTATGAACCCCACAACTTTCACCACAAGTTTATAGTACTGCATTGCACTTGTCTAATTTCACTCTGCGAAATTAACTTTGTGGTTTTCCTTATACCCCCTGCGTGCATCGTCCACTAGACGCCCCAGGGGGCACCAACAGTGCAGTAGACAGAAAGTCCAGAACCAAAACCAGGAAACTGGCTGTGACAGAACAGGTCCAGAAATCCAGACAAACCGGCTGGAATAGAGGTGAAGTAAAAACCGCTTCCGACGGTTAGTCGGGGAACTCGGAGAACTGGATGTGAAGCCGCAGTGTGATCCAAAGGTCACAGGAGGGCGAGTAAGACAGAGTCACTGACTCAGAAAGCCCGAACCGTGGGAAAACCTGAAGGCACAGGGACAGAAAGCCTAGAAGCACAGGAGCGGGTGCTGGGCCTTCAGGACTGGGAGCTGCCCTAGATCCTGACCTGACTCTTGATTTTTAGTGTTAAGACAATTCCCAACCAACAATGATGGAATGAGTCATGACTGTAGAGCGCTTCCTGGCCTCCGTGGAAGTGTATGAACAAGTCTATGATAAAGATCATATTCCAGAAGGAAATGTGTTTGGTCAATCGTGCGTCGTTTATATTGTTGCCAACGTAACATCGGGAGTGACCACAACACACTACCCGCCCCATCTTAGCTGCTGCATGCCAGCCTTCTACACGTTAGTGTTGTGCACACGGACGCCACAGCTGGGCATGAAGAGTGACAGCAGAAATTGTGTGTGCATGTGTGCAGATATATGGCAGGACATAACGCTAACTTATGCTAACACTCGTTAACTCACACTAACTCACGCTAACTCACACTAACTCACGCTAACACACGTTAACTCACACTAACTCACGCTAACACACGCTAACACATGTTAACTCACACTAACTCACGCTAACACACACTAACACACGTTAACTCACACTAACTCACGCTAACACACACACACAAGCACACACACCTTTTTGTACTAGTAGGAATGTTTTGTCATTTGTCAACACAAGGGATTATTGCTAAGGAAGTGCAGACAGTGGATTTGTTTCCGTTTACAGATGTGGTATGACACACCATTAGCAACGCTGTGGATGGACACAGTGTACTCGTCCCTCCACCTACTGACCCCCCCCCCCCCCCCCCCCACCACCACCTGGGTCACCTCCAACACTCCAGAGACTCTGCAGTGGCATTTGCGTGGTAGTGAGTATTTCTATTGGCATGAGGAAGAGTGTTGCTGTTCTCAGGAGCTAATACATGTGTCAGCGCTACTGCTGAGCAGAGACTACTCCAACGTCCAAAAATATCCGTCAGCAGGCGTTTCATGACTTGAGATACAACCATCGATATAGATGCTGGACGATAGCTAACATAAATTGTGCACGGCAACACATCTATAACTGCGCCACTGACTGGTTATTAATTTGAATGGTGGACCACACAACACACTACTGACTACAGTGTCTGATTGCACACAGGTATATATTGCACATATAAGAAATAGGGACAGGCCTGCAGAACCATGACGCTGCCATCTTGAGCAGCTAAACCTTCTTCCGTCTCCGTAACTTCCTGCATATAAGGATGTGATGAGTGGCTAAACTGTAACTTCTCAGAACTACACAGAACTTCTCAGAACTTCTTGCACAGAGGTATGTGGTTGCAGATGCCTGATTGACAGTGGCAGAGTGCTCTCTCTGTTCCCAGTTATTCCATATATGGAGCCATTTCTTACTATTTTCTGCGCATTGTTACGGGAAGTGGGTGATATTGCTGTTTATACATCCAGAAGATGATGAGTTATCACTATTTCGTAATATATTTTAAGAATTTTGTCCTCCATCTGTCAAGCGTCACCAGTAGGGATGCTGATTTAGGGTCAGATTTTATGAAGGCTCCACTGGATCTGGCTGAGAGTGTGAGAGAGGACGCTGTCTCCTCTGAGTCGACGTGACCCATGACCCTTTGTTAAAGTTCGTGGTCTCGTTGTTAATTGCCGAACTATTAGGTCAGTTTAGCCGGGCATCAGAAGAGATGTGTCAGATGCTCCAGCCCCAACAGGGGGGAGGGGTGCAGGGTGCCCCGGGCTGCATGGGGACAGGCAGTGACATCTTTCCCACAAGCCCCCACTGTCTGTTCCCGCGCTTCCGTCGAGCTGCCAGCCTGTTGTGGAGAGACACTCAGCCGGGCGGCAGGGAGGGGGGCGAGACACACTCACATTCCTCCACCCGACAATGGACCACTTTCCCGGGTCTCCGCCGGGCCAAGTGGCAGCTATGGACCTCCCCGTGTGACATGTCCAGCGTTTGACTTACGCTGTTGTTCTCACTCTGTGGTCCATCAAATGTTTAGATTGGGAGATACTGATAAAGAGAGCACAGCTTCCAAACTCCTGCAGACGGAGCGCGGTGTGTAACGGGATGGCCAGAGGTATGTGTGCTCAGGAAGGGGACGCCAGATTTGTTTACCTTCCCTGATGTGGCCGCGGTGAATAGCTGCTCGGTTATCTACGCAGACATCGGCAGAGGCAGGAGCTAAGCGATTCATCTTCAATAAACAGCCCTTTCTCTGTGCTAGAATCGCCACTGGGTGACATTTATAGCACACAGTGTTACGGGAATGCTTTCATGGGGAGAGGTGGGAGGTGGGGGTTACTAATTTTATCCTGACCTTTGACCAGATTAATATATGGACAAATTATAGACAGAATGTCTACTGATTTAGAAGCATTTTTAATTTCCTCACACCACAGCGATTTATAAAGCCCCCGATCGAAGCAATAAACTAAACATGTTTTAATGCAACAACATTCAGTAAAAACACCAATAAAATGTCATTGCATTAAAATAATTGAAGTAGTATAGAATTTAATATCACGATAGCTTGCATTAACTTTGAACAAACTATTGAATCTGTCAGAAAATATGCAACTCATCCATCAGCTTTATGCTGCCGGGGTTTTGTTTTCATTTCATACTTTTGGTATGTCATTGCACTTTTTTTTTAGTATTTACAGTTGAATCTGCATTACTGGGCGCGCTCCACGCCGCCGGCTACAGCATATCCGCTGAGAAAAGAGGCGTGTCCTCCGCGCAGTGACGTTACGAGTGGGCCTCGCGCCCCGCTCGCGCCAGCCCTTTAAATTGCGCAAGCGGCACCGTGAGCGCTTCAGTCCCGCTACGAGCACCAAGCAGCGCAACCTCGACCACGAGAGAAACCAGAGAAGAGCCTGAAGATGTCGACGTACGTGAGCTCCGAATGTCGCCGGGTCTGCCCGTCCGTGTACGGCAGCAGGTTCGACACGGCGCACCGCAAACGGGCCGCGGCCAACATCTTCGAGAACGTCAACCAGGACGCGCTGATGAGGCTCTTCCAGAAGACCGGAGACATGAAGGCGGAGGAGCGCGTGAGGAGCATCTTCTCCTTCTCCAACGACCCCGAGGAGACCGCACGAGCACTGATGGCGCTCAAACAGCGGAAGAAGGACAAATTCCTGCAGATCGCAGGCGCGGTGCGGCGGTTCCTCAAACTGCGTTGAAGAGTTTCACCCGGTTCTGGTGAGAGTTACTGACATGTCACTGGGATGTTTGAGACCCACCTGCAGCGACACGGTCGGATACCGACCCATTCTACAGAGATGGTCACGAACATGAAGGAAATTCCCAGGAAGAGACACGAGCTGTGCAGAACCGAGCTGTGCAGAACCGAGCTGTGCAGACACGAGCTGTGCAGACGGACGTGTAGCGCGTCTCGCGCATGAAGAGGAGCAGAAAGACCTGCAGTTCGGGTCGCAAAGAGGCACGCGGTGCTCTCGTGAACTGTTTTGCATTTCGCAAATGCACTTTTGAACTCATGGACTGCACCTCGTTGGTGCCTTGTTAGTGGTGTTGGCGAAGTCTGGGCTCATGTCGCCTAAATGCACCTGTGAACATTATCATGCAAGTAGTTTTCTGTTTCAAGACGGCTGCTTCAAACGCTCAAAATATATGACGACCACTGATTTGTTATAACGTCGGGATGACTTTGTCTTCCGTTTTCACACGATTGTCAAGTACCACAATAAATTGTTAACTTAAAAAAGTCATTGTCTGTCTCTCTCTTTTGCAGCACTACGTGAAACTACATGGTATGAAGTTATATTTCTGTTAAATTATTGGATTCACAAGAAGCCAATTAAAATGAAAGCTCTATTATACTGGGGGAAAAATTCATTCATTTCATTTCTCTTGAATGAAACATAATGGAACAAGGATAGCTTATTGAAATCTTCATGTACACCTGTTATCCTGCAGACCTAAATTCATCACATTATAAGGCAAAGCATTTGCATTGTAAATGCATACTGAAAAATAAACATACACCTTTCAGCAGTGAACTAATATTTTATCTGACGGGTTTAAAAAAAATGCTACAAACAGCATTTAGTTCATCACTGCCAACCACCAAATCCTGCCATGTCTATGTTGCCAGTTACATCATGGACAGGACAGATTACATCATAGACAGGACAGATTACATCATGAAAGTCTTACTCAGCAGTTGCCTCGACTACCGACCTTCCCGCCCGAGTCATCGGAGCAGTGACCTCAGGGCGTCTGGCGTATGGTGGTGTGTGTTTGCACTAGGGTGACATCATCCCTCATCCCCCGCTGTGCCTCGAGCAACCAGGGACAAACACGGCATTTGAGTGACTTCCTGAAGAAACGTTTTTAATTCATGAGATGTGTTGGCTGCTTTAGACTGTGACAAGCTGTTCAAAGTCCAAAGGTACAAGAGACAGCAGTAGACTCAGTGGACTATAAGTCTATATTCATTATAATAGAACCATTTTCATTTTCAGATTTTCAGACACTGTCTAGTCCCACATTGAAATATGTTATTAAATCCAGTTCAATATCTAGACGTAAAATGAATCACAACAATTCAGGTCAAAGTTTTCCTGGCAGTTTAAATATTTATTTAGTGACAGCAGGTTCACTGATATTGGTTTCATCCACACCTCTGCTGAGATAAGAGTGTATGGTTTCAGTACACCTGCTGGGGTAGTCCTTCCACGAATCATCTTGCTGTGTAGCGTAGAAGACTGGTGCGAACCAGTCTGCATGAAGGTGTGTTTGAACAGAGTGGACTCTGTCACTGCAGTTCAGAGATAAGACCTTGATATCGCTGAATTATGGAGCTTCTCATCTTCTCGGTAACGGTTTGGCTACGTTCGATGGTGGCTGGTGTCCTGCTGATAATGAGTCACCACGGGTTAGGGCATGCCACTTGGGTTCTGTCAATCTGGGAAGTGGTTTGGTGGGCAGGGGTCAAGGGCAGGTGGGTGCTAAGGGGGCGGGGTTTTTAAAAGCTCCGCCCATTAAGCTCTTTACGCTGACAGAGGCGGAGCAGCTCAGACTGGACCAGTGTATCCGAAATGTGTCACCTTACATCTGACAATACGACTGCCACTTGTTGCTCTGTCCTTGGGGGAGGTGTGGCTTACCTGGCCAATGAGGGTGGAGCATGATCACAGGTAAAATAAAGAAGAAAGACACCCTCCATTACAGTCCCTGTTCTATATCATTTCCCCTTTCACCAGTCCATCTGTCTCTATCAGGCAATAATACTCACACATGCTCCCATCAGTGAGCAGGGCACAACACACAGAACATTGTACTAATTCAAGTGTCTTCATGGGCATCCTAAACGGAAAATAAAAGCAATGGTGCAATTTCTTTTCTAAATGTTTTGAAAATCTTTCAAATGTTTTCTTTTCTAATTCTTTTCTCTCTTTCTAATCGTTTCTGCTCATTTTTCAGTATTACATTATGTAAAAAGAGAGAAACTGAATCACTTTCCCCTTTGGTAATTAAGGGGTTAAAATATTGTCCCAGAAGTAGTGAAGTCAGCGTAAATATAGTGAGACACCCCGTGTGTATGAAGCTTGGAATGTTTGTTGGTGGTTAATGATCCATTTTTAGTTCTGCGACCTGTATAAACAGTCCCCTCAGTTTTGCAGTGTGTCTTGTCTCTCCAAGAACGGTATTTATGGCCCGTCTTCCCATGTAAGGGCATGCTGCTGTTTGACTGCTGGAACAGCGGGGAGGTCCAGGGACCGCGGCCGCCGTCTCCCTGCCGCTGTGATACGCGTGTCTCGGGCTTGTCCTCTCTCTCCCAGCCATTTCCTGCCTTTTGCTGTGCTCGGGTCAACTGGCTTTGAAGTCAACAGACAGTGCGGCAGCATTGTGTGTGTGTGTGTGTGTGTGTGTGTGTGTGCTAGCGTTAGGAGAGAAGCCGAGTGCTGATGGATAGTTGCACTTCTCTGTTGAGAGGGACTCGCCCTCAATTCCAGCCTGAACTGGTTACAAGGACACACCATGCCATAGAGGAACTGAGATACAATCCTTCGGGTCTGAGTTGGGAGGAAATGAGAGGGAGATTGAGAGAGAGATACAGAGAGAGAGAAGAGAGAGAGAGAATGCTACTGTCATCAGCAGTGACTTGTGGCCGATTGTATTAATCCTGTAGTCACTTTTTGCCTAGACACTGTTTTATAAAAAGCTGATGTTGTGTGGTCAGTGTCTTGAGAGGTCGAGCTCAAGGCAAAGATTAACGGAAACGGTGGCTCAAAACACTTTGTCATCGAAGTGTTACTGGTGGTGAAAGATGGCGAGGTCACCTGCATTATTCTGCTCACTAGTCACGCCAAAAATTCAGACCTGCAGGGTTAAAGTTTTCTTCTCAGACGACGAAACATTGTTGCTATCAGCTCTACTAGTTCCCGTCCTTCGTGGCACGAGGCAGACGCCTGGCCCAAAGACCTCCGGCCCAAGGGTATGATGCTGACAGGCTCTCTCCTGTGGGAGATACCAGTGCTTTATCAGTGTTTACATCCCTTAAAGTGGAGAGTTCGTAAAAGAACACATATTCACAGAGGAAACATCCCGTTCTCTGAAAGAACGGAATCTGCTACGTTACTCCTTCCTTGGCCTGAAAGGGGCAAATCAACGATTGTGGAATGTCTGCATGTGAAAAATTCCTTCTCTACTTTTCCGAGCAATCAGAAGTGTTTTCCCAACTCTCAAAACCCAAACAAAACTAAAACCAAAACCAGGTGTCAGTCCCTTTGACCTGTCTCCTAGCAGCTAGTGAGTGTATCACAACATCAGGACCAGCTGTGGTCCAGTATAAGTCCAGACAGGCAGCTCAGCACAGAACACAGCACCTGTGCTTGACTGTTTTTCCAGCCATTGACCACTGGTGTGTTGAAGAGCCACAGGTCGGAGGTCAGCTCTGCAGCAATCACAGCAGACCAGAAATCTGCCTCCAAGCAGGAAAGATGGGAATTCGGGGAATCCAGGCACTGAGAGTGGTGGACGCACGCATTTTCCTTAATGCACTTTGGTTTGATCCGCTACACTTCCCAAAAGACCCTTTTCCTAAAAGCTCTTCCAGCACAAATGCACACGTATGTTCAGACACAGCTGTCTGGAATCCCCCACGCTACGTGCATGCCCTGTGTCTCCAAACAATGAATTTGGAGCACTGAGACTCAGAACAAATTCTTGGACCAATAGGACACATTCTTATTTTGTTACTCACTTGCCTTGTGCCACCAGCGGACAGACACGTTGACGATGAGAGGCCGACTGATTGCTGTGGATGAATCAGCCCATTGTGTGGACGTTCGTGTGCGTTCATGATGTGCATCGGTGCACTGTGTTGGAGCTGACCCCTGTCACCACGGCGATTGCCCACTGGTTCATGGTGGCGACGTTCTGACGCATAATTTGCATACTTAGCAAAATATTTGTGGCATTGCAGTGGGCCAAGGTTGTCCCCGAGAGCTTCCCAGATGACGTTGTTTGGCCAAACATGCCTGTAAGAATGAAAGTGTGTGGAAAAGGTGTAAAAAAGGTCACCAAATAGAGCCAGTCTTTAGTAAAAAAACTGTGATGTGAAGTTTGAAAGCAAAAGGGGTCATGAACTGTTCGTCTAAATAAAATAAAAGCCACTCAGTTCATTACCTTGGCTGATCATATTCTGCTCAATTAAATTCTTTCTTACGCACTTTGAAGTTTCTGGAAACGACACCTATTCATGTGCTTACGTACTTACGTATTTTTCTGTGCATCTTGCATTAACTGTATTCTTAAAACCTAATAAAATTTAATTAACAGAGCTTTCCTCTGAGACTCCCTGTAGGAAGAGAAATGCAATGTCTGGCGCCTTGTAACCTGTGTCGCTGTCCTGTGTGTGTGTGTGTGTGTGTGTGTGTGTGTGTGTGTGTTTAGGGCTGACTGTTGTCTGAGCAGCGTTGCGAAACGCCCAAGCCCCTGTACAAGCGTCCTGACCGTCTCCCTGCACTACCGTTGGCCTATCTCCATTGTTCTGGCCTCTGTTCTGCCTGTGCTGTCCAGGAGAAGCGTCTTCCTGTGCGTCTCCTGAAGCCCCCCGTCTGGGTGTGCTGGCAGACTCTCTGTCTCAGCGCCATCCCAGCGGCCGGCCTCCCCATTGTTCTCTCTCTTCTCGGCCCAATCCCACCCTAGCCCCCCCAACGCCCCTGACCCACCATGTCCACAGGTGCTGGGGAGGTCCAGGCCAGAGGAGGAAACCCTCCCAATTGTTGTACAATGGACCAGGTCAGCCACCTATTTATATATCCATTTCTCTCCCAGTTTATTTATTCCCTGCGGTGTTTCTGCAGAACCGTCTGATTGTGAACAAAAGCGGTTGATTCCCGAATAAGGGTAATATTTGCCTCTTTGTGATAACGAATAACTGGTGGCAATTGTTTTTTGCAGCCTTGTGAACATACTGCATTATCCTTGTGGAAGTGTACACACACACACACACACACACACACACACACACACACACACACACACACACACACACTAGCGCAAAAAAACTCCGAATTAGAAAGGACTAAATGATTCTAGAATGATCTCATCTTCCATTGTCTAATGCTTGTGTTGTCTTATCACGAATCATCAACTGTTCAGGGAGGGCTATTGTGATGTCATAGCTCTGATGTAATAGGTCTTGATAATGGTGCTCATTTGCAAATGCTGACCCTGCAACAGGTTGGACCAGTGCCCTACTGTAAGGTGAACACTTTGTAAGGTCCAAAGTTTCCATCTGTTGCGAAGTCTATACGAAACTAGGGTGTTTCCCAATGTAATCATTCACATAACAGAAGTTGAAAGGATCCAATTCAAACTATCGATTCAAACCATTTGACTAAACTATGCAAATTGTATTTCATATCGTCTATGGGAGAGAAAGAGAAATGGAGACCCTATGCTAAGAGCATTTGTATTTGTCATCTTAGAGGTCAGGGTGAAGTATCCCCCATGACAGCAGCACACAGGCGGTGTAGTCCTGTGGTAAATTGATCTCCTCCAAATGCCACCTGACACACTCGATGTCTACATTTCTGCCGAGTGTGGACTCACGTTACCTCTGCAGAACCACTACCCAACTTCATGTCCTGAGCTCAACCGAGTTTGATAACAACAGAGAATAACATCATTAACAGAAATCCAATACCAGACCACGAACCGAACCGAATGATGGTGGAGTTGGGACGGTCGTCCCAGAATAACCGATACCAGATCATGAGAAGAGCATAAACTGTGAAAAATCTTGATTACATTGATCCATTGTCAGTTGTGAAAACCAACTGTGAATCAGATACAGTTCAAACGTGACCCTGGCCTATGAATCCAGGAATCTGAGTTCAGATCTTGACAGAACATATTGATTCTTTAGTGTTGATTTCAGCTCTCTCTGTGAACATCCCCAGCGTGAGACTAATAAAGATAATACATCTTATGTTAATGTTTATTGCCGTGGAATATTACATCATAAATCCAAAGTGGCAGATGTTTAAGGACATGATCTTTTGACCTCTAGAATGTCCATACAAACATAAACGTATTAACTATGTTGTTGGGAATATTTTCAGCAAAGTTTCAGATCAGAACTTCAGATCTGCACTTTCTATGAGTCTACAACTGGACACTGGCTAGATGTTGTTCTAGAGGACCCAATATATCAGTTGGGTAGATCAATATTGTGATATGTAACCTCTCAGTACTTAATAAAATGAATTATCGATGAATATACAGGACTGTCTCAGAAAATTAGAATATTGTGATAAAGTGCTTTATTTTCCGTAATGCAATAAAAAAAAATGAAATGTCATACATTGTGGATACATTACAAATCAACTGAAATATTCTTTTTGTTTCTTAACAAAAAATTCTTTTTGTTTCTTACCCTCCTGATGGAGGGTGTCAATGATGGTCCTCTGGACAGCAGTCAGATCAGCAGTCTTCCCCATACTTGAGATTTAGTTTTCTGAACCAAGCTGAGTGTTTTTCAAGGCTCAGGAAACACTTGCAGGTGTTTCGAGTTAATTAGACGATTCAAGTGATTAGTTAAATAGCCTACTAGGATACTTTTTCAAGATATTCTAATATTTTGAGATAGGATTTTTGAGTTTTCTTAAGCTGTACGCCATAATCAGCTATATTAAAACAATTAAAGGCTTGCAATATTTCAGTTGATTTGTAATGTATCCACAATGTATGACATTTCATTTTTTTTAATTGCATTACGGAAAATAAAGCACTTTATCACAATATTCTAATTTTCTGAGACAGTCCTGTACAGTATATTGTGGTATATATGATACATTGCAGTATATTAATTGTGTGCGTCTGTGTATGAATGTTTGTGTGTGTGTGTTTTGTGTTGAGTGTGTGTGCAGTTGTATATCTGTGTGTGTAGAAGTGTGTGTGCATGTTCCTGTGTGTGTACATGTGTATGTGGGCATGCATGTGTGCACAGACTTGTATGTTCTTCTGAGTGTGTGTGTGTGTGTGTGTGTGTGTGTGTGTGTGTGTGTGTGTGTGTGTGTGTGTGTGTGTGTGTGTGTGTTTAGTACAGCTCTTTTTGTAGAAGTCTCCCAAGAAGAACTGTTGAGAAGTTGATCAAAGCACTACTCTCCACATGCTGCTGTAAGCAGGAGTCACTCTCTCCTCCCCTGAGCGTTATGCTTTTCTCCCTGAGACACACAGTCATGACTGACACAATGCGTGTTGGCTCCAGGAGACCCCGCCCCCACCTGTCACACGCCCGTCCATCATCTCCTGGAGAGAGTTCCAGAAAGGAAACAGGAAGTGGTGAAGGATGTATTGCTCAACGCTGCTAGACGTCTGTCAGCGGGGGCGCTAGGAGGCCATGAGCGGGGGAGAACATTGAGACCAGGAGGACAGAGATGCCCGTTCACCGCCACCTTTCCTGCCACGACCTACGGCCGTGCGCACGCACTGCAAAGCACCCCGCATTTCCGCTGAGCCACCCTGACGCCATCGTCATCATCACCATCACTACCAGCGTCACCGGGACAGTGCCGCACAGCTGTACCCTGATGATCAACGCCTCTTCTGTTAGATGCTGTCCCACTGAAATGCCAGGATGTTGCCGAGGTGTGTTACGTCAGTAAAATAATTACGCCGCGTTTCGTCGGACTAATCTTTCTGCGGGAAGGGAGGAAATGTTTGTGCTTTTCTCTGTTTTCCGCATTCCCCCACCTCTCCCCTCTCACATCTCACCTCTCACCTTTCACCTCTCCCCTCTCTCCTCTCACATCTCACCTTTCACCTCTCCCCTCTCACATCTCTCCTCTCACCTCTCACCTTTCACCTTTCACATCTCTCCTCTCCCCTAGGAATTTCACAATTTTCACACTAAGAATTTCAAATCAATAAATAAAATAAAAAGAAAATAAGAGCTAAAATATTTCTAAATATGTAATAATCAATAATCATCTGTATTGTCCTCACTGGTTGTCCCTCAGGTGGTTGACACATATGGTGTTGTGTGTGTGATCAGTTCTCTCTTCTCTCCTAATATGTACAGCAGTTTCTCAGTGTCACTGCAGCGCTAGAACTCAGAGGAGGTGCTCATTACCTTCCTGTAGAATTCATTTCTAATAGGGTCACATTTAGGACATTCAGAGTGCAGCTCTGTCTCCACCACTGAGAGATCACAGTAGGAACACAGTCTGGTCTCTCTGTGTAACCAGCTCTGTCTCCACCACTGAGAGATCACAGTGAGAACACAGTCTGGTCTCTCTGTGTAACCAGCTCTGTCTCCACCACTGAGAGATCACAGGAGGAACACAGTCTGGTCTCTCTGTGTAACCAGCTCTGTCTCCACCACTGAGAGATCACAGGAGGAACACAGTCTGGTCTCTCTGTGTAACCAGCTCTGTCTGCACCACTGAGAGATCACAGTGGGAACACAGTCTGGTCTCTCTGTGTAACCAGCTCTGTCTCCACCACTGAGAGATCACAGTGAGAACACAGTCTGGTCTCTCTGTGTAACCAGCTCTGTCTGCACCACTGAGAGCTCACAGTGAGAACACAGTCTGGTCTCTCTGTGTAACCAGCTCTGTCTCCACCACTGAGAGATCACAGGAGGAACACAGTCTGGTCTCTCTGTGTAACCAGCTCTGTCTCCACCACTGAGAGCTCACAGTGAGAACACAGTCTGGTCTCTCTGTGTAACCAGCTCTGTCTCCACCACTGAGAGATCACAGTGAGAACACAGTCTGGTCTCTCTGTGTAACCAGCTCTGTCTCCACCACTGAGAGCTCACAGTGAGAACACAGTCTGGTCTCTCTGTGTAACCAGCTCTGTCTGCACCACTGAGAGATCACAGTGGGAACACAGTCTGGTCTCTCTGTGTAACCAGCTCTGTCTCCACCACTGAGAGATCACAGTGGGAACACAGTCTGGTCTCTCTGTGTAACCGGCTCTGTCTCCACCACTGAGAGATCACAGTGAGAACACAGTCTGGTCTCTCTGTGTAACCAGCTCTGTCTGCACCACTGAGAGCTCACAGTGGGAACACAGTCTGGTCTCTCTGTGTAACCAGCTCTGTCTGTGCCGGCCAGTTTTATTGGCCAGACTGTACACCGAGCCTGTACAGTATCAATATCTTTCTCAAGTTCTCAATATCTTTACTGATTTTAATAATTTAAGCCAAATTTTAATTGGTAATTCACATTTGATAGCGTGATGTTTTGATAGCAAACAGGGTTATTCTTGCTTTTTCTTTGAGCTCATTTACAGCCAAGTCAAAACTTCCTGTAGAACTAATTGATATCCAGAGATTAGTACATCTTGGTTTGTTCAATGTTGGTGTTGTTAAATGTAAAAACATAATTCCCTTGACTTTTGGTTCTCTTCTGAAATGTTACTATTTTGTTTTTATGTGGTTATGTTTTCAACATGTCTACACTTTGCTGTAGCCTCTCTCTGGGGGGGGGGGGGGGGGGGGGGGGTGCATTTAACTGTGGCATCACCCATAGAGAGGCCGGGGATTTCATCAGCCTGATCAAGTTTGTCAGCCAGTTCATTAGTACATATATTACCTCTCACCTCTCTTAACTGATCCCTACAGTCCTTTACAGCCAGACCTCTCTGGTAAACACAGTTCTAATCTCCGTTAGTGTTAGGTAGCTGGAACAGAGAGAGAGAGAGAAGAGAGAGAGAGAGAGAGAGAGAGAGAGACTGAGATTGGTGTAGTGGGTGAAGTCTTTGGCAGGAGAATGGCCCATGATTAAGGTGAGCTAATCACCTCGGGGATAATTAGGGTTGGTAGAAACCAGGTCACACTGAAATCATCACACATGCCGCACTTACGCCCCAATATCCGCTCTGTGTTTATTCTTACCCATCCCGAAGCACAGTCTCACAGTCCTGAAGAACCCTGTGGTCTACAGGATCCTGTGCCTTCCAGAACTTCATGCCTTGCAAGATCCTGTTAACAGCAGGATTCAAGCACTGGGATCTTCACTGGGACTTGGACTACAATAATAAGGCCATACATCACTATTACAGTAGCACTATTACAGTAGCACTGTCCATGAACAATAAGTGTTTGTGCAGACCGCAGGATGGGCCTTAATGCCTGTCACTGTTCCTGCACTGACTCATCGTGTTGCTTTAAATTGTCATTATGTGACATTAGTAAGATCAAGGCAGATCTCTGTAAAAAGGTTAAGCCTCAGAAAGGGGTCCAGCAACACAACGTTTGACACAACCTACCAAGAGTTCCGGTGTTCATCTTAGAGTTTCATTAAATTCTAATTTTGCTTAGGTGTCGTAATTTTCCATGACTGTAGTGTTAGCTAAGCAAGCTCGAAACCTGCCTAACTATGTCAGCTTCCGAGCCCTGAGGCGTGAGAGGTGAGCTGTTCTGAGGTGTGGGAGGTGAGCCGATCTGATAGACAAAGGCCCAGGAGAGGTGGAAGAAATTCAGCTAAAATTCCTCTGGAACCCAACCCCCCCCCCCCAAAAAAAATTCTCCACATCCCTTTTCTCTCTTTTCTTCTATTTATTCTTTCCATCTTTATCCATCTCACTTCTCTTTCCCTCTCCTTTTCTTCTTTTCTCCCCTTCTATCTCTTTTCATTACCTGTCCTTTCTTTTCATCTATATCCCCCTCTCCTCTCTCTCTTTCTTCCCTCCATATTCTCTCTCCCATCTCTTTTCCTCTTCCCTCCCTCTGTTTTGGACCAAATGGCTCTCATGCTTTCGTCCATGTGACAAGAGCCGTTTGCTTTTCTCCATCAGCTGTGTGTGTGCATGTGCGTGCATACTGGAACATTACACCATCACAACACAAGATCCTTCAAGTGTCCATGTCGAGATGTTATTCTGAAGCGGTACCGTATATAAACACAGAGGCCGGAGCTGGCTGCCTTTTCCATGGAACTGCCTCGCTCGTAAGAACTATCAAAACAAATCTGGGTTAGTAACGGATGGGCCTTGGCAGTGGGCCTGGTGGACCCAAACCCTGCACAGACATCAATTACACCCCACAACATTAGCACGCTGCTATCGGATGCCTTTGTTTTCGTTATCTCACCGACCCTGCGGAGGGGGAGGTCGCAGGTATGGGGTGTCCCAGGAACACATGCTGCTGATCTGGCCCAGAACCGGTTCTGATCCAGTTGGGCTGAGGGTCAGGGGAAGCCCATAGAGCTGGGAGCTGCTTAGCACAAAAACTAAAGCTCGTAAGAGTATCAGCCGTCCCGAGACATGGATAGGCAAATCACACCTGGCCTGCACACACACACACACACACACACACACACACGCCCAAACACACACACCCACACACACACAGACACACGCACACACAGACACGCACACACACACACACACACACACACACACACACACACACACACACACACACAGACACACAGACACGCACACACACACACACACACACACATACATTCACATACACACACAGTATGGTCCTCCATAACTTTATGGCTCTAGTCAGCCTGATAGTTAAAGTGGAGATGAATCTGTAGAACATCACTTGACTACCGACGGTGATGTGAACTAAACATGACCTGGAACCCCTGTGTGTGTGAGTGTGTGTGTGTGTGTGTGTGTGTGTGTGTGTGTGTGTGTGTGTATGTGTGTATGTGTGTGTGTGTAGATGTGTGTGCGTGTTTGTGTGTGTGTGTGTGTAGATGTGTGTGTGTGTGCGTGTTTGTGTGTGTGTGTGTGCGTGTGTTTGTGTGTGTGTGTGTGTGTGTGTGTGCTGGTCTGCTGGAGGATCTCTCATGGGTTTATTGGAGTTGTGTGTGACTGTGCGTCTACACATGCGTGTGTATGCCCAGGCCTGAGCGTGGGAGCGAGTTTGCCAACGGCACAACGACTCCAAAATTTCGAAATGAATGAGTTGGCGAAGGACATTACAGTTTAACAGGCAAAACCATGAGCTCATAATTAACAGAAAAGAGGGGAAGACAGGTAGGAGGAGACTGGAGGAGTGAGACCACCCACCTGGTAGCCATTACAGAAACAGCAGCTACCTCAGGAGTTGTGGATGGGGAAGGACTCTCTTGTTATTGTGGGTCAGGTGTGATAACGCGTGTGTGGGTGTGCATGTCTGGATGTGTCTGTGCGTATGTTTGTGTGAGCACGCTGACAGCCTTATTTGGTCTTGATCTGTTGACTGGGTCGTACCGTGTACGATTATTGCTCTTCAAACACAGTCCACAATGGTCCCGCACCAGATACGTACAGAAAAGGGCAGCCGCAGTTCAAAATCACGCGTCTCTCTTCACAGGACCGTTATCTTCAGGCCAGTTTCAGGCAACACAGCTCCTCCTATCTTTGTCTGGCATTTTAAAGAAATTGTAGTATTTCTCAGAAAGCGCTTCACTTTCAGTTCTGCACGATGTCACGCAGCCTTGCAGCTATTCGCTGACTTCCACCGGTGTGGGTCCTTTGTGACTGTGAAACACCGTTTACTGTAAAACAGGCGCTTAGAACTTCTCTGCTGCCATCTAGTGGACATGAGGAAGTGGTTCCTCAAAATTAAGACTATTTCAACTTTCATGTTTGAGGGTAATGTTACAAAACATAGACGTTACGATGCATCTTGGAAAATATAACCTGTAGACGTCACTGCGTCCTCATAAATGAATCCTTATAAAGTATCTGTTCTGCTTATAAGTGATTTTGTTTTAGCCACTCGTTTGCTTTGAATCAAAAACGTTTGTTTTCCTTCGATTTGTCCGACAAAATAAAATTAACTAATTCCAAGTTGTTTATATCCACTGAGCAAAGTCCCATCAAGCACCCCCCCCTCCTATAAATGTAAAGGCGTTTCAAACGTTAAGGTAACGTGTGCGCATGCGCGAAAGTGTGTGCAGCCTTTTAGGTATGCTACCGTTTAGGTATTCGTATTTTTCTGATTCTGATTCTGAAACCAGCTGAGCCCTCAGTACCTCACGATATTAGCAGCGTGACTTCATCTGTCAGAGCAACGCTGTGCTACGTTCTCTGACCTGGTTCTGTTTTATATGTTATGTATGAGGTAGCCTATAAGACAGCAACACAACTCAAGTTGTTCAAGCTCTGTGAAGTTTTGCTTTTGAAATTTCAGTCATGCAAGTATTAACCGGCAAAGGGTAGTTTAGCACAAATAGTGTGAAGCTTTGTGTTTAGTTGAGTTATATTTTGGTATAATTTGGAAAATGCACCTTGGGACGTGCTGTTTAACACAAACACTAAGTGAACATTTGTACGTTTTCAAACACAAGCAGGCTATGTCTGACTAAACACGTAGTTTTGTTCACTGTAGTTTGGAAGGTCACACCTGAACAGGAGGAACTCTTCATTTTTATCAGACAAAGGATGTAATGGATAGACAGACACACATGAGATCGTGGTAGCAACACTTCGCCCTTTGTCATGGAGCTCTGAATCTGAAGAGTCATGGGCTGTCATGGCCTGGTGGTAGGGAACTGGTCTTGTGATCGGAGGGTCGTGGGTTTAATTCCCAGACCTGAGGCCATGACTGAGGTGCCCCTGAGCAAGGCCCTTAACCCTCAATTGCTCACTTGTATAAAAATGAGATAAAAATGTAAGTTGCTCTGGATAAGGGCGTCTGCCATAAATCTAAATCTTTTTTTTTTTTTTTTTTCTTTCAAATATGCCACACAACTGTTTAATAGGAAATGTAACTGCTTTTTTTTTTTTTTTTGGCCCGCCTCCACCCCCCCATCTTTGGAGGACAACTTTGTTTTTATGTACAGATTTAAATGGCAATTATAACAATTCTGTATAATATATAGTATAGTGATAACAATATATAGTGATAACAATATGCAAAGTGATAATTATTGGGGTTAGGTGGACCAAGAAAAGAGGGGGAGAGAAATAATAAAAAGGGAAAAGACAAAGAGGTAGGAGAAGAAAGAAGAAGAAAAAGAAAAGAAGAAAAAAAAAAAAACAAAATAATAATAATAATAAAATAAAACACGCAACCAGCTCAAATGACCACTGCAAACAAGTACAGAAAGTAAACCAAATACATATAGTACAGATGAGTGCGATGTATGGGTGTGTGTGAGTGTGTGTTTATGTGCATAAACCCCATAGAGCGGTGGAGTACCAGAGCCGCACTTCCCAGAAACCCTCACATGCCCGCCCCCGCAGGCGGGAGAGAGAGACCCCGGACAGCGCCCCACCAGTCAAGGAGCGCAGGTCCAGGGGAACCAGAGGGAACAGAGCGCCTCCCCCCCAGGATGCCCCCCCCCCCCAGGGGCCGGCGGCAAAGCCACGGCGCCACGCGCCCGGAAAGCCACCCACCACCCGGCAGGGCCCACCTCCCGCCGAGGAGCACCCGGCCGCCCCATACCACCACCGCCCAGGTGGAGCGGGCCAACCGCCCCCTCGCCGGGGGGCCAAGCCGGACTCCGGAGCCCCAAGGCGCCCCCCCTCTGGAGTGGTGCAGTAGTCTCAGGGGAGCGTCCGGGAGTGAACACCCTAAAACAATATATGAACGATTTTGGGCTCTCTGATGCGTGGCGTTCACAACACCCCACTCTCCGGGACTACTCTTTCTTTTCGGCAGTACACCACTCACATTCTCGTTTAGACAACTTCTTAGTTAGCAATTCCATTATGACAGATGTCACAGACACTTGTATTCATCCTATCACTATCAGTGATCATGCACTGGTCTCTCTCTCTTTGACACAGAAAAGAACCACACCAGCAACTAGGAACTGGAGACTAAATACATCATTACTTAAGGAACAAGATTTCATTAATTACTTCAAAAAAGCAGGGAAGGCAGTAATGCGGGGGAAAATAATATCCTACTGCACACATAAGAAAAAGACAGAAAAAACACAGGTATTAGAATTGGAAGGAAAAATAAAATCTTTAGAAGCTGCCCATGCTGCTTCACCACAAGAACACACAATGAACAAGCTGAGGAAACTAAAACTGGAATTAAATGAAATAATAGATAAAAAGACACAATTTTTACTGCAAAGACTGCGCTGGCAGAATTTTGAACATGGCAATAAATCTGGAAAATTCCTTGCTAATCAGTTAAAGCTTAATAAGGAAAAAACAACTATCTCCTCTATTAAGAACTCAACAGGTAGCATTATTCACGACCCACAACAAATAAATAAAGCTTTTAAAGAGTTTTATAAAGCTTTATACCCATCACAGATTAATCCATCTGATTCAGCTATTGAAGAATTTATTAATAATATAAATCTCCCAAAGCTAGAAAACGAACAAATTGTTACACTGGATTCACCACTTGCTCTGCCCGAATTACATGAAGCCCTACAGCAGCTACCAAATAACAAAGCTCCAGGACCAGATGGATTTCCTGTAGAATTCTACAAAGAATTATGGTCGGTGCTAGAACCAACCTTTTTTAGAATGGTAAATCAAATTCAAAAAGATCATGTCCTGTCTCCAGACATGAATTCTGCTAACATCAGTGTACTTCTAAAGCCAGGCAAAGACCCTACACTTCCTTCCAGCTATCGCCCCATTTCACTCATAAACGTAGCACTTGCCAGAAGATTAGAGGAAATCACCCCACTTATAATACATCCAGATCAAACTGGTTTTATCAAGGGTAGACAATCTGCCAACAATACACGCAGACTAATAAACATAATAGATTACTGCACAATTAACAAATTAGAGACTACCATTGTATCTTTAGATGCAGAAAAAGCATTTGACCGGGTAAACTGGAAATATTTATTAGCAGTTCTACACAAATTTGGATTTGGCCCATCCTTCATTACCTGGATCAAAACCTTACATAGTTCTCCTAACGCACGGGTTAGGACAAACGACATCACCTCACAAAGCTTCACTCTGCAAAGGGGCACCAGGCAGGGCTGTCCACTATCACCCTCACTTTTCGTTCTCTTCATTGAGCCATTAGCAGCAGCAATTCGACAAAATGCAAATATTACAGGAATTAACACAGGAACCACAAACCATAGGATAAGTCTCTACGCAGATGATGTATTACTTTTCCTACAGAACACACAAGCTTCCCTTCCGAATACAATCAAACTTATAGACAGCTTCTCTTCTATAACAGAATATTCCATCAACTGGGGCAAATCAACAGTTTTGCCTATAAACTGTAGTTTCCAGAACACGACCACCACTCCACTACAATCAGGTAATATTAGATATTTAGGCATACATGTCTCTGCTAAACTGTTAGACTTGGTGCAGTTAAATCATATCCCTCTATTAAAAACAATAGAAGATGATCTCACACGTTGGAACGCTTTACCTATATCACTCATGGGGAGAGTCGCTACCATTAAAATGATGGTTCTACCCAAAGTTAACTATTTATTCTCACTAATCCCAAATAAACCCTCTGCTGCTTGGTTTAAATCCTTAGATTCAAACATCTCAAAATTTCTATGGAAAAACAAGCCATCAAGAATAAGTATGAAAACCTTGCAAAAGCCAAAACGCAATGGTGGCTTAGAATTACCAAATTTTTATCAATATTTCTTAGCCAATAGATTACAGTACATTTTAAAATGGGTCAAATACGACTTAATAGACAGGCCATGGTTGGACCTATAACAAGCATTTTGCGGGAAAATAAAACTCTCAGACCTAACTTACATTAGCTCTAATATTAAGCGTCAGGAGTGTTTTAAAAGCCTTAATATAAATACTTTACTGACAGCCTGGTGGGAATTCCTTAAATTAACTCGGTCCCCACTCATCCCATGCAAACTAACACCCATTTGGAACAATCCAGACATCTGTCAGAACAAGAAAGTACTACATTTTTCATCATGGCATGACAGGGGAATAAAAAATTTAGAACATGTTATTAAAGATGGAAACTTTGTCACATTTCAGGAACTTGTATCAGAATATGGAATAAACAACAGTAGATTTCTGGAATATCAACAATTAAAATCCATCATTCAACAGAGATTCAACCGCAATCAACTGAATTTAGAAATATCAGCATGGATAACTGAATTTTTTAATCTATATACTCCTAAATTATTATCAAAACTGTATAAATTATTGTTAAAATTTGATGACTCAATCTCCCTTCTGATAGCCAAATGGGAACGAGATCTATTTATTAATCCAGATCAACATTTCTGGACCGACATATGTACAAATATCTTCAAAATAAGTAAAAGCCCCAACTTACAACTTATACAATACAAAGTCCTTCATAGAACACACTATACAGGACAAAGGATGTTCCAAATGGGCCTAGCACAATCAAACATATGCACCCACTGTACAGGCAATATAATTGATAACTATATGCATGCTATATGGGATTGTAGGCCTGTTAAGGAATTCTGGAAGAAGGTATGTGTAGAATTGTCCACGGGGCTTAAAAGCTGCATCCCAACTTCCCCCAGACTGTGCATCTTAGGAGACGTCAGTGAATTAGATACAGAGGCAGACATATCACACATAGTTCTCACTGCCCTATGCATCGCCAAGAAAACCATTCTTATCAATTGGAAAACGAAAAAGGACCTGCATATTACTCATTACAAAAATTTATTACTTGATCAAATCAAATCAAATCAAATCAAAGTTTATTTGTATAGCGCTTTTCACAACACATGTTGTCACAAAGCGCTTTACAGGATTTAAAAGGTTAACAATACTATGGGTCCAGAACCCTAATGAGCAAGCCAAAGGCGACAGTGGCGAGGAAAAACTCCCTATGATGGTGGGGATTAGGAAGAAACCTCGGGAGAACCAAGACTCAAAAGGGAACCCATCCTCCATTGGGCGGCCCGTTAACACACAATCTGTCTGATCACATCTGTCTGGAGAGAATGTCTGCTTCCTCTAAAGACCAGTTGGAGGAATTTAATTCTCTTTGGTTCCCACTGATCAGTTCCATTAGCTAGTCGGGGTGGTTGGCGGGGGCTTCATCTCCCGGAGGGCCGGTTGGTGGCTGGGGGTCGACCCCGGGGAGACTGCTCGTGCCGGCCACTTTCTGGGCGGGAGGGCCGGGGCTGCCGACCTGGGATGGCATGTGCTTGCCCTGGCGGGTGGTGGTGGGGGGGGGGCCTGGGTGGCGCTCCCTCTGGGCTCTGGGGTGTGGGGCCGGGGCGTGGGGGGAGCAGGTGCTGGCCCTCGGCGGGGTGGCTGGCCTCCCCTGTGGGGCCGGGTGGCGGGACCCGGGGCCTGGTGCCTGGGGCCCCCCGACCCCGAGCTGGGGCCCTGCCCGTGCGGGGGGACCTGCGCCGCTGCAGTTGCGCCGCTGGGTGGGGTGGGTCGGTCGGCCTGGGTCGGGGGGTTGGGTCTGGGCCTTGGGGCTCCGAGGTGCCTGGGTGGTGGGAGTGGGGTGGTGGATGATGGGGATGTCTGGGGTGGGCCGGGGGGTAGGGTTCCGGACTCCGACCAGCATGTCCTCAATACTGTTGATGTCTGTCATCGTTTGATCACTGTGCGACTGGTATGGTTGTGGGTGCATACACAGGGGTGTGGTGTATATGGGACAAGCGTGTGTGGGTGTATATGTATGTGTAGATATATATGAATATATGTATGTATGTGTATGTATATATTTATATATATGGATGGATGTATGTATGTATATATGTATATATGTATATATTTATGGGTTAAATGTGTGTGAGTGCATACATGTATGAAGGAAAGGTGTGTCTAGGTGTATGTGGATGTGCGGACCGGCTGCTCTCTGTGTTGGGGGTGGTGTGGATCCGGGCTTGGATGTGGTGGTGGGGAGGGTTGCCGCCCTGGTCTCCCCGGGTCGACCGCTCCCTGCCCTGAGCTGGGGGGGCAGTGAAGTTCGGTGCTCAATGAGCCAGCTAGCAAGCTGGCTCTCCTCTTCCAGAGGACCCTTTCCTCTGGACCTAAGCATTCCCACCCCCCCCCCCCCCCCCCCCACACACACACACACACACACACACACATCCTTGTTCATTTAGGATTCTGGGGACAGGCAGGTACCCAGAGGTTGACGAGGTGGGCCTGCTGCCATGGTTCACCCGTCTCCTCACCACTGTCTGTCCCTCAGTTTTTACTGCACTTTAGACATTGAGGGCCTTTGAGGGGAAGGTGTGGACATGCACTCACGTTTGTCCTAGCACCTGTCCCCTCAATTTTACCTGCACCATAGTATCACACACTACCACACATGCATATACACCAACACCTACACACAACACAGCATTGGGGTGGAGGGGTGGGAAGGCCTTCCTTCACCCGCTTCCTGCTCCCTGCCGGGGCGGGGGGGGGGGGGGGGGGTTGCTGGCACGGGACTGGGCTGGTGGCTTCCTAGGACCGCTGCCGGTCCTTGCTGGTCCAGCCATTTGCCCCTGCCGCAGAGGGTGTGCCGGTCTGGATAAGTGTGTGTCTATGTCTTTGTTTTCTTCTTGTCCTTGTTTTCTTCTTGTTTCTGAATGGGTGGATGAATGAGTGCGTGTTGGAGGGAGGGGACATATGGCCAGGTTTGGAGGTGTGAGGGTGAATTTGAGTGTATGTGTGTGTGTGTGGGGGTGGGTGTGTGCATGGTGGGGGTGTATAGGGGTGAATGTAGTGTGGGTTTGGGTGTGTGGGTGAGGACGGCTGGTTCTGGGTCGGGGCTGGTCGTGCCCGGTTCACTCCCGGACGCTCCCCTGAGACTACTGCATAAATCTAAATCTAAATAACTGTGGTGGTATTAAATTAGCACTTACGGTATTATAAACTTGTTTGACACTACACTTTACAAAAGCACAATTTCCCTCTTTACTATGTGCCAGATGATGCGTATAAACAGACAATAACATTTCGATCCTGATTTCAGTTCTGTTAGAATCTCTTCACCGAATTATGCGTGTACGCATAACAGAACTATGTGTTCTGTTAGTTTGTGTAGTAGTTGATTTTCATTATTTAAGGTTAGGACGGATCAGATAGAACTACCTGCCCATCTCTGATTGAAAAGAAGCTATCATGGCCCCCAAGGGTCACTAAAGAAATGTAACCATTATTACACAGAGACAAAAGGGCCTTTGGGATAATGCTACTGAAACCTTCACACCACGCTGTTACTGTACAGATGAAAAATGCAATATAGCCCTGGTGGCTTATCTGGCGAAATTGGTTTCAGAAGTGTGTGAGTGCACTGTATACATCACCGTGTACCCCACTCAAACTATTTCCATTTATTGCCTTGACCTTAGTTCACTTCAACCACGGAGGTAATTGTGTCTGCTTCTCCCTCCCCGCGGCCGGTTCGGTCTCCGATGATTACAGTCAGCAATTTGCACGGTGCGAACGTAAACAGGTGTGTTTGTTCTGTCTCCGGTTGCCTAGCGACATCACACAAATCACACGCTTCTTAGTCGCACGTTTTCGCAGGCCAGAAGAAACAACGACAAATATAAATGGATATGAACCCAATGAGGCCCTCAGTGCTGCGTGCGGTGCAGAGACCTGTAACCTAAAGACAACTGACCCACTGAAAGTTGAAGAAGTCGTCATCCATGTTGTCTGTCACGGTGTTGCTGATTGTTGCAGAGATGGGCAGGGAGAAAATGTGTGTGTGTGTGTGTGTGTGTGTGTGTGTGTGCAGGGGAGGGCTTGCTGACAAGCACAATGAAGTCACCAAGCAAAGCTAATTTTCCAGTTTTCCGTGAATGACAACAACCAGAGGGCGAGTGGAGCTGCTCACACATCGGCGTCTGGCACCGCGGCCGACCGCATGCAGTTTTAATGAGGCGTCCTCACACAGATGAGTGCGCAACTCAATTAGGCCGTGTGAAAATGACAAGAAGAATGTGTCAGCTCCTGAGGCTCGACGGCATCCCGAATGTTTCCCTTGCCGGGTGGATCGCTCTCAAGCTCACGGTTTTATTTATTTCCATGGTGGAAGATACCAGAGGATGGGGCGTTCGGGGCTTGTGAAGATGGCTGGCATTTGTTAGACATGAAAAAACAAACACGCAAAGCATGGAGGCAAATTGGTAATGCGACGGTGACAGTTTAGCTGTCAAACACAGATTTCTGAATGTTGTGTCTTTACTCCAACATAGTAAATAAATGATTCAACTCAGAGGTAGAACGAACACGACTTTACTTAGCTTAATGGTAGTCTCAATTTTACACATATCATTGCACTGGCAGATAACCTATAGGTAAACTAGGTAGCTAGGGGAGTGGTTCCGCTGAAGTAAATAGATCCACTTAATATACTACACTCCTCCCCTTTTAGATTAATGCTACATACCTAAAGTAACACATAACATTGCCAATGCATTTAACACAATCCGTTACTCAGTTGACATATGTTGAAACTTTTTTTCTTTTCTTTTCTTAAGCCATAAGTCCCATAAATGAACTTCACAAATCCAATCTTTTCGTTGGTGCCCTGAGTCGTTCAGGGTTACGCCTCGGAACCTGTGGAGTGCTCTCTGTAGGGGGCACTTCCTCTGTAACTGTGGGTGTCACTGTACTATGGTGGGAGCTGGTTCCAGGATCAGGTGGGCGTACTGGTTGCTCCGGTGTTTCTGGTTGAGCATTCAACAGTTGGTCCACATTACGTCTCCATGTATGCTTGCCAGTGTCCACTTCGTACATCAGAGGGCAGCTCCTAGTGACTTTCCAGGCGTCCACTTGTCCCCTCGGTAATCACGTGTCAGTACCTGCTGTCCCACATCGAAGCTTCTTGCTGTTCCACTCGAAAAGCTGCTGAACTGTTTGTTCTGCACTTCTCTCCTCAAGTTTGGCTTCAGAAGGTCAATGCGAGATCTCAGCTGTCTGTTCATAAACAGCATTGCAGGTGTCTGATTGGTTGTATGGACAGAATTGCGGTACACCAGAAGGAAATTGTCAATTTTGTGTTGAAGAGAGATGTCTTCTTTTGTCATTGCTTTTATGGACTTTTTGAATGTTTGTACGAACCGTTCTGCGAAACCATTTGTTGCTGGATGGTGAGGTGCTGACTTGAAATGTTTGATACCATTCTTTTTCATGAAATCTTGAAACTCTTCAGAAGTATACTGTGGGCCATTGTCACTCACAATTTGCTCAGGCAGGCCATTCCTGGCGAAGATGGTTCTCAAGACAGAAATGGTCCTTTCGGATGTTGTTGATCTCATTGGCACTACTTCTGGCCATTTTGAGTGAGCGTCCACAGCTATGAGAAACATAGAGTTCATGAAAGGGCCAGCAAAATCAATGTGCACTCTCTGCCAGGGTGCAGACGGCAATTCCCACGGATGTAGGGGAGCCTGTGGCGGTGCATTTAGAATGCTCTGGCATCCTGGGCAGGTTTTGGTGATGTCCTCGATTTGTTTATCTATCCCTGGCCACCATACGTAGCTACGGGCCAGGCTTTTCATCTTCACTGTGCCTACGTGACCCTCATGTAGACTGTCCAACACTCTGGTGCGAAGCTTAGAGGGCACTACCACACGTGATCCACACATCAAGGTTCCCTGGCAAACTGACAGCTGATCACGTCTTGCCGAAAACTCAGGAAAACATGGGTTCTCATGGGCAGGCCAACCTTGTACTGTGATGTCATACACCTTGGAAAGTGTTGGGTCATTCTGCATTTCTTTTCGTATCATGGCATTTGTAACTGGTAACTGGTCTATCAGTGTTGTGTGGAACATTTCAGCCAGGTCACCCTTTGATGGAATTTCTCCCACAGACGTTGACAGTGGGAGGCGTGACAAACCATCAGCATTGCAGTGTTGTTTAGTCCCCTTGAACTCAATGTCATACTAGTGTGCTCCTAAGAACAGGGCCCATCGCTGTAGTCGCATGGCTGACATCACTGGTACTCCTTTCCACGGATTGAATATCGACACTAGGGGCTGATGATCAGTCACTAAGGTAAACCTTCGCCCATAGAGGTAATGGTGGAACTATTTGATACCCCATACTAGGCTAAGGGCCTCCCTATCTATCTGTGCATAATTGCGTTCGGCACTTGAAAGGGACCTTGAAGCGAATGCAATTGGGCGTTCAAGTCTATTATCCATTGTGTGCGATAAGACTGCACCAATGCCATACGGGGATGCATCACATGCTAGACGGATGGGTCTGGATGGATCATAATGGGTAAGTAGCTCGTCAGATGTTATTAGTCTTTTTGTTTCTGCAAATGCCTTTTGACCTTTTTCCGACCAACGCCATTCCACTCCTGTCTGCAGTAGTGCATTTAGTGGATACAGCACTGAAGCAAGGTTTGGTAGAAACTTGTGGTAATAGTTGACGAGACCCAGGTACGATCTCATTTGTGACACATTTTCAGGTTTAGGTGCTTTCAGCACTGCCTCAATTTTCTCTTGTGACTCATGTAAGCCATGCTTGTCGATGACATGTCCACAGTATGAGATTTCTCTTTTGAGAAACTCACATTTCTCTCTCTTTGCACGTAGGCCGTACTCATTCAGCCTGGTGAGTACTTTGCTCAGGTTCTGGAAGTGATCATCATCATCTTTTCCTGTTATGATAATATCATCCAGCATTGTGTTCTAGGTATGTCCTGGAGCACCTGATCCATGGCTCTTTGCCAGATGGCTGGAGCTGAAGCAACACCAAACAAGTCGATTTTATTGGTAAAGTCCCTTATGGGTGTTGATGGTTAGGAACTTTTTGCTTGACTCCTCCACTTCCATCTGGAGATAGGCCTGTGACAAGTCGATCTTTGAAAACTTCTCCCCACCAGCCAATGATGAAAAGATGTCTTCGATTCATGGAAGGGGGTACTGCACTGTGCGCAGCACCTGGTTAATGCTCACCTTGAAGTCCCCACATATAGGCACTTCACTTTTTCCTTTCTTCATCACAGGAACAATGGGCGTAGACCAGTCACTCTAGTCAACTTTTGAGAGAATGCCGGATGCCTCCAAATTTTGCAGTTATATATCTTGGGCAGTATATCTATCTTGGGACGTAGTGCATACGGCACTGGGCGCGCTTTGTGAAATCTAAGGTTGGCATCTTTTTCAAGTTCAATTTTGGCCTCTAGGTGTTTAAATTTACCAATGCCTTTCTCAAACACGTGTGCATTAGCCTCCAACAACTGTGACAGTCTCTGGTCAGGGCTGTGATTGGAGCGCTTGAGGTTTGTTAAGATATTCAGGGCTTTTATTGCATGCCAATCAAGCTGAATTTTTCTAAGCCATTCACACCCTAGTAGAGCAGGGCCTGTGGTTTTCAGGACATAGAGCTCCAACTTGTGTGTTTGGTCACCATAGGCCACATCCACTTTAAGTTTCCCTTTGGGTGACACCTTTTCACCTGTGTACGTTTTTAACATAACTGATGTCTTTTTCAGTGGTAAGTGAGAAAACAGCCGGTCATAATCGGTCTCAGAGATAACTGACAATGCTGAACCTGTGTCCAGTTCCATTTTAAGGTTCAATCCAGACACTGTTGTTGTGACCCATATTATTTTCCTGTCTTCTTCAGTTATGCTATGCAGCTCTAAGCATGACAAGTCATCTTCCTCACTGCTGTTTGTGTTGTCTGAATGTTCTGTTACTTTGTGCATTTCATTTGCTTTGACCTTTGATATAGGTTTAAAACCTTTCTTCTTTCCAGATTTTTCTTTTTGAGTATTAGTTTGGTCTGTTTTGCATGCTCTTTCTATGTGGCCTTGTTTGTGGCATTTTCTACATGTCTTTTCCTTGAACCAGCAGTCGTTTGCATGGTGAGAGGATTTACCACACCTGTAGCATTTTTGCTTTTTCCCATTCAAGGACATTTGATGCACTTGGTTTTCTAGGGTTTTCTCCTGTAGCTCTGATGCACCCTTAGCTGCTGTTTCCATTGAGATAGCTAGTCCGAGCGCTTTCTTCAAATCTAGCTCTTGTTCTGACAGTAGCCTTTTCTGTGTACTTGTACAGTGAATGCCACATACTAATCGATCTCTTAAGGCATCGTTAAGTCCATCTTTAAAGTCACAATGCTGTGAGAGTTTGCGCAGTTCGGCCATATACTCAGATATGCTTTCATCCTTTGTTTGATTCCGTTTATGAAATCTGAATCTTTCCGCTATCACTAGTGGTGCGGGGTTTAAGTGCTTCTGCAACGTTTCGACAGTGTCTTTGTATGACTTGCTCGACGGTTTCATGGGGCTCAGGAGATTACGCAGTAGACTGTAAGTTTTAGCTCCCATTAGACTGAGGAGGACGGAACTCTTTTTTTCATCCTCAATATTATTAGCGTCGCAGTATAACTCCACTCCCTCTATATATGATTCCCAGTCTTCACTCGAGCTATCAAACTCCTCTACTTTCCCAACGTAAGCCATTTCATAAAATCCAGATCTTATCCGTTTATCCGTTCACTGTGTGCTAAGCAGTTACTCACCGATCCTTTGCTAGGTTTCGTTACGTCTTCTGCTTTCGTTTTTTCATTTCTCCTTCCCTCTGGTCCAACTCTTTATTTCGAGCAGTTGTTTAGGGTC
This sequence comes from Brachyhypopomus gauderio, assembly GCF_052324685.1. Taxonomy (NCBI): domain Eukaryota; kingdom Metazoa; phylum Chordata; class Actinopteri; order Gymnotiformes; family Hypopomidae; genus Brachyhypopomus; species Brachyhypopomus gauderio. The sequence continues at coordinate 121,085 of NW_027506912.1, read as the reverse complement.
CGATTTTACTCGTCGCCAATTTGTTGTGTCTTTACTCCAACATAGTAAATAAATGATTCAACTCAGAGGTAGAACGAACACTTTATTTAGCTTAACGGTAGTCTCAATTTTACACATATCACTGCACTGGCAGATAACCTATAGGTAAACTAGGTAGCTAGGGGAGTGGTTCAGCTGAAGTAAATAGATCCACTTAATATACTGTACTACACTGAACAGAGTCCAGAGCTTTACTTTGTAAATACATTTGTTAAGATTTATACACAGAGCCTCCAGTGCAAGGTAAAAGAAACACCTAAAAGTCTGTGAATCAAGTCTACACCAACTAGTTTGTATTCCAATTTAGTAGCCTACCTCAAGGCAAGAATTTTACATTAAAGGAATTTTAAATAAAAATGTGACAGACATGTCATATTGACAAACATATTTAAGCGCTAAAACAATTTTTTGCATATGTGACTAGTAACTGTGATGGGCAGGGTGAGCAACTAAAAAGGAAGCGATCACGCCAAGTCTCAGGGAAAGAGGTTAGTTTAATTGAAAGGGCGCAAACCAAAAACCCGTGACATCGTTCCAGATTAAGGAAATAATAACCAGCAGTCAACTGGTACAAAGACAAGACATATATAGACGAACAAACGACCCTCAGGTGAGATGGATCACGGGTCCCGCCCACCTGAGGGACGAACATCACATGACCAAAACAGGACAGCTGCCGCTGTAGATGGGGCGACCGGCAGGGCCCCCCCCCCCACAACGTGACAGTAACACTAAGTAACTATATTAGACTTAATGTCTCTTAAGGATTTAGGATTAGAAGTCTGGACTGTGTGGTGTAGACAAAATATATCTGGATTAGACTGCAAACTGACCATAACAATATGGGTTTTGACATGATGGTTTCCTGCTGATTTATTATACACAGAAATGGATTTTTTCCACAAACAGAAAAGCAGCAAAACAACAGGTACGTGGGAGGAGATCTGATTTGAACGCTAATGTTATGCTGGATGCGCGTCATACATCCCCATGAGGGACAACGTGGAGACTCAGTTAAGATCGCCGTTACTGCAAATTTCTTTGAAAGATGTTTGGAGGTAGGTGCCTCGCTCTGTGGTTAGGGATGGGAACTTTTCTCTGACAGAGAAAGGTAAGGGGCCAGTCGTCGATTTCAGTGTGTTGTGAGGGAGGGGATCGGACACTCTACAATCCTTCTTCAAGGATATCGATGCTTATGCATCTTCCATAACTCTTTTTCTCTCTTTGTTGGTGTGTTTTACAGGTTGGGGAGGTAAAGTTGAACTACAGAGCTGAAGCTGAAGCGCTGTTTCTATCCACCACTACTGAAGCACTCTTTCTATCCACCACTACTGAAGCACTCTATCTATCCACCACTACTGAAGCACTCTTTCTATCCACCACTACTGAAGCGCTTTTTCTATTCACCACTACTGAAGCACTCTTTCTATCCACCACTACTGAAGCGCTCTTTCTATTCACCACTACTGAAGCGCTCTTTCTATCCACCACTACTGAAGCGCTCTTTCTATCCACCACTACTGAAGCACTCTTTCTATCCACCACTACTGAAGCGCTCTTTCTATTCACCACTACTGAAGCGCTCTTTCTATTCACCACTACTGAAGCACTCTTTCTATCCACCACTACTGAAGCACTCTTTCTATTCACCACTACTGAAGCACTCTTTCTATCCACCACTACTGAAGCACTCTTTCTATCCACCACTACTGAAGCGCTCTTTCTATCCACCACTACGAAGCGCTCTATCTATCCACCACTACTGAAGCGCTCTTTCTATTCACCACTACTGAAGCGCTCTATCTATCCACCACTACTGAAGCACTCTTTCTTTCCACTTCAGCCTGTGTTCCTTCGGTAGCTGCTTACCTCAGAGTAACCCTCAGGCTAGGAAACTGGGAAACTAGATAAACACGTGTTTCTCGGCAGGAGTGGTTAAGCTCTGAAAGGGCCTGAATCACTTGGGCTTGTGCACTACACATTGTGCAACAGCTGCATTCATCTCTCTGGCCCAGTTTCTGATTCATATTTTCATCCGTCTGTAAGGACAAGTGCCTACTATAGTCACTTTCCACAGTAGATTCCACACCATGCCTCGAAAACGTCCCGTGACGACATCCGATTTATGTGTATTTACAACCGAGCTCCAAGTCCTTGTCTTTCTGTTGTGAGTGATAAACTGCACTTCTGGGTTGTTCACACTGGCATCAATCTGCAGTTTTCAGATCAGAGTATCATCACAGACAATCAACACTGCAGCTATAGGATTGGTCAGTATGTTTGAGGTTATCACACAAAGGTCACTAGATTACGTCTAGTCACATCACAACTGGATTTATTGCCAACATCACTGCGTGTGGTAGTAGTTGTCTCTCTGCTGTTGTACCACATGGCAACATTATCGTCCATCTCTGAATAGGTGAAGAGACCAGTTCAGCATAACACAAACAAACAAGCATGCTGTTTGTTCATATACAGCCAGACTCTAAGGTATTACTTCAACATTGTTGGCATTAAGTGAGCACTACGGTTATTTATTCGTTGCTGGAGACTGCTGTGCCCACAAGTCTTACAGAATCAGCCAGCACGAATGTTCAGGGAATTCAGGTGTTTGGGGCGTTAGTAAAACTCACACTCTGCCTTTGACCTGCATCCATCAGAGTTGGTGTGCTTGTTCTGTAAGACACTATGTCTCTCTGGCAAAGACATTTAGAATATGGCCTCTATAAAGGCTTGGGTCTTCAGAGGGTAACGCATTAGAAGCGCTGGCGTCTGCATCAGGGCCAGGAGGCCCACTGACATTTTCTGCCTCACGTTGATTGGCTCCCTCACCCCACACGCTAAGTTCGTGTTCTTCCTCCTGTCCTCGGGGAGTGAGGCTCCTCCGTGTCTTGCGTTCACCTGCGGCAGGACCTTGTTGCACCAGCGAATGTTTCCAGTCTCTCGGACAAACACCCCACCCCTGAAAATCTATAACCCACTTGGACGTGCCATCACAAATAATAGAAAGCACGGGCAGGGATACAGCGAGGCTCGTCAGGGGTTACGGATGTGCCCTGACTGTACTCAACACTGCTGGCAGACTCCATCGCCCTGTGTCTGCGAATTTCATGGCGTACATATGAAAATACTTGCTACGCGATTACCTTTCCTAGAGGAGTGATGTGCTCCACCACTTATGATCAATCACAAGCGGCTTTATTTAAGAGCGAATATTTCCGCCTGCCCACTCGCCATCGCTCTTTGTCTTTTATTCAATCTTATTCTCCTTCTCTTTTCCCAACAGTTCATCTCCTTTATTTTTGTCTCTAGCGCTCCTTGGACAGCTCATCGATCAAATTGGTCCATGCTGCTCACAGAGACTCATTTCTGCCAGTGTGTTTTTAAGAGCTATTTTTATTTATTTTTTACAGCCCATCCTTGGTTTCCATGGCACTCCAACCAGTGGCTGGGCAGAGCACGCTCAACACAGATTACTACCAGGTCACTGGGATCGCCAAACATCCGCTAATACATGAGACATGCTGAATGACTTGTGTTCATCCCCAAAACAACTTAAGGATTTTTATATATCAAATGCCGCTTTGACCCCCCCCCCCCCCCCCCCCCTCCTGAGCACCGTAGCAGAACTCCGCGTCAGTGCAAAAGGACAATAATACACTGCTTTATATTATTTCAATTAAATTGTTTGCTTTCTGGCCAAGGCAAAGCTTGTCATAAACCCATAAGAAGCATCGTTGGTATCTCTGTTACGCCGCAAACGCCGCACCAAAGTTTTCGTTGTTGTCGTGTAGTGGCACGTTTAATGGACCTGACAGACTGCTGCATGGAGAAACCTTATCGAGATGAATGGGTCCAGATGAATGTCTCTGCTGACGGTCCGATTGTGCCATCGTTCTAAATCAGAAGTCACAAATCAATTGTCTTTGTGTGAAGAGGGAAGAAAGCTGATAAGTAAGGATGTGTTTGTCCAGATCAGCATCGTAATTAAACGTGTTTGCAAGACACTCGGCACAAACAATAGGATTGCTGTTTTACTGCAAGAAAGTGATGAGCATCAAACTTTTATTTATTCCGATATTTATCATTGTCGTTCAAAAAGTCTTTAGCATTTGTCTTGAAGCGTAATGGATAACATACCTTTAACATAAGCTTTTTGTGGTCCAAAGCCACAGTGGAGAGCAAAAACATTGTGATCTCTGAGGGAGTGAAATGGAGGAAAGCTATGAAATCAGAGCCAAGAACAGGAACAGGACCTGGACAACCAAGGAAGTTCTGGTCCTCAGGGCCATCAAAAATATATGGAGGGTTCCCCAAGAGAGCCAGAGCTACCTCACCAGGGCCACAGATGATACGCTCAATAGTCCCCAGGACCTGGACCTTTGGTATGGACCAACACTGTGCAGCTCAAACCCGAATTTGCAGCACTTTCTGTTTGGCTGCGAGGCTGCACTGACACATGGCTGGTATGGATGACATATGACCAGGAACCTACGATTGTGAGAGATCATGGGGGCACGCAGGCTGGAGACAACATCACAATGTTCGATGCACTTTGTTAGACCAGGGGAGAATCAGAATAGCAGCATGAAGGTGTGGAACCTGTAGGTGAGGGTGTGGAACCTGAACTTGAGGGTGTGGAACCTGTAGGTGAGGGTGTGGAACCTGAACTTGAGGGTATGGAACCTGTAGGTGAGGGTGTGGAACCTGTAGGTGAGGGTGTGGAACCTGAACTTGAGGGCGTGGAACCTGTAGGTGAGGGTGTGGAACCTGAACTTGAGGGTGTGGAACCTGTAGGTGAGGGTGTGGAACCTGAACTTGAGGGTGTGGAACCTGAAGCTCAGATGCTCAGAGATTAACGGAGAGATTAAAGAAGCAGAAATTCACTGAGAGATGGTCCTAAAGGCCCTTCAGCTAGACCAACGGCACTGTTGGAGATGCATGAAGCTGAGATGCCTACCAGGTGGAGTGGTGGGAAATATAGTTTAGAACTTTAGAACTGAACATGTATAAGAAACAGAATAGAAAAACTGATCAAAATATTTCCTGCAGGCCTTTCATGCTGTACCCACAGTCTTGTCTTCAAACCACTGGGAGCCCTTGAACTCCACACGTTTCTATGAACCTGTTATTTGAACTGCTAACCTCTTGACAGCTTTGTACCACAGTCCCAACAGTCAAGGTCCTGTGCTTTTTAAACTTGCTCAATGCACAGTTCCTTTCACTGCAGTACAGTAATTCAATAAATAATACATCTGAACCATGGCGGCACTGACACTGTAAATGCTTCAATGCCACACACACACACACACACACACACACACACACACACACACACACACACACACACACACACACACACACACACACACACACAGGTGCTGAGGCTGTCATCCAGCCATGTGGTGCGTTCACGCGGGTTTGTGACACTGATGTGAGTGGTACTGTTCAGTTCTGCTGCTCCAGGACTGCATGCTGCCCACTGACGTCTCTCCTGAATATGTGCTGATGTACTGTTGACATTTGCAGATCTGATGGCATCTTTCTGGTTGTTTGGTACCACAGAGATGCTCCCAGCACTGGACCAACTCATTGATGGCAAAGCACAAAGATGATGCCAGAAAATGTTGCGGTAGATGAACAAATGCCATATCTATCCAGCCAGTGCGTCTACTCCAGTGAGTCTACTCCAGTGAGTCTACTCCAGTGCGTCTACTCCAGTGCGTCTACTCCAGTGAGTCTACTCCAGTGAGTCTACTCCAGTGCATCTATTCCAGTGAGTCTACTCCAGTGCATCTATTCCAGTGAGTCTACTCCAGTGCATCTATTCCAGTGAGTCTACTCCAGTGAGTCTACTCCAGTGAGTCTACTCCAGTGAGTCTACTCCAGTGCGTCTACTCCAGTGAGTCTACTCCAGTGAGTCTACTCCAGTGCGTCTACTCCAGTGTGTCTAATCCAGTGAGTTTAATCCAGTGAGTCTACTCCAGTGAGTCTCCTCTAGCGAATGTAGATACAGCTGTCCTACCACAGACCCACCAGAGTACCTGAGACTCCCACATCTGTACTGAAGTGGCTATAACATAATAAGCACGGCTTGTTTAGCCTAGACAGGACTGGTTCTGAGTCTTGGGCCAGGGTTTCATCCTTAACTCTGTCCAGGGATGTGTTCCTAAACCCACAGTTACACACACACATCCTCACACCTAAACCCACACACACACACACACACACACACACACACACACACACACACACACACACACACACACACACACACACACACATCCTCACACCTAAAACAACACACACATACACACACTTACACACACACATCCTCACACCTAAACCCACACACTTACACACACACACATCCTCACACCTAAACCAACACACACACACACACACACACACACACACACACATCCTCACACCTAAACCCACAGACTGGAGTAGACACACATCCTCACACCTAAACACACACGTACACACACGTCAGCCCCTCACCTAAACCCACACACTTACATACACACACATCCTCACACCTAAACCCACACGTACACACACACACACACACACATCCTCACACCTAAACCCACACACTTACATACACACACATCCTCACACCTAAACCGACACACACACACACAAACACACACACACACACATCCTCACACCTAAACCAACACACACACACACACACACACACACACACACACATCCTCACACCTAAACCAACACACATACACACTTTTCCTTCTGTGTTTTGTGTGAAAGTAATGAGGGGTGGGGGTGTGGGGGTGTGGGGGTGGGGTGGGGGGGACCCACTTCTGTGTCTGCACCATCGTCAGTGCCAACAGACGCACTTTCCCTCCTCACAAAAAGGCATGGAACATCAAAGGCCAAACTGAAACCTTGAAGGCTTCATTCTTCCCTGACCTTCCTCCTGGGTGTTCTCCCCATCCCGTTATTATTATTCCCTCCCATAATGCACCACAGGAACCATGCGAGAACCGCAGTTATGCAGATGCTGATGAACGAGGATGGAATATATCCATAAATCAGAGCGGCAGCCCTGTCTAAATGATTGTTGTACAATTCCATTTTTTTGGGTCAGATCAGAAAAAACCAGGGAGGGAATAAATCATGGAGCTTTAAAGCACTGGAGCTTTGCTTTAAACTCAATGGCTCTCAAAAACTCCCAATCTCAAATTGTGATTTGATCCCAGTCATCGAGACCTTCTCCACATTTCAGTGTTCCGCCTGCTATCAGAATAGGTATTCGGGGTTTGTAAATTACTTAGTAATCCCCTCTGGCTAGACTGTGTCTTCATGGCTTAATTAGCAAACGCATTCATCAGATTTGACCTTCATCCAAATGTTCAGGCGCTCTCTGTCTCTGTATCTCCCTCACATTAACTCTCCCCATCTCCTTTCTCAGTCTGTTCAGATGGAGTCAGATCCAGTCTGTTCTCCACTACATTGGTCATCCTGATGGAGACGCATACACCTCTTTGTTCTCAGTTGGAAGCACTCCTCCAGACAAGTGGAGGAGCTGTCTTGGTGCCTCAGGAAGGCGGATCTCACGCCTACAGCCCCTCAGGAAGGCAGGCCTCATGCCTACAGCCCCCTAGGAAGGCGGGCCTCATGCCTACAGCCCCTCAGGAAGGCGGGCCTCACGCCTACAGCCCCTCAGGAAGGCAGGCCTCATGCCTACAGCCCCCTAGGAAGGCGGGCCTCATGCCTACAGCCCCTCAGGAAGGCGGGCCTCATGCCTACAGCCCCTCAGGAAGGCGGGCCTCACGCCTACAGCCCCTCAGGAAGGCAGGCCTCATGCCTACAGCCCCCTAGGAAGGCGGGCCTCATGCCTACAGCCCCTCAGGAAGGCGGGCCTCACGCCTACAGCCCCTCAGGAAGGCGTGCCTCATGCCTACAGCCCCTCAGGAAGGCAGGCCTCATGCCTACAGCCCCCTAGGAAGGCGGGCCTCATGCCTACAGCCCCTCAGGAAGGCGTGGCTCACGCCTACAGCCCCTCAGGAAGGCGTGCCTCATGCCTACAGCCCCTCAGGAAGGCAGGCCTCATGCCTACAGCCCCCTAGGAAGGCGGGCCTCATGCCTACAGCCCCTCAGGAAGGCGGGCCTCACGCCTACAGCCCCTCAGGAAGGCGGGCCTCACGCCTACAGCCCCTCAGGAAGGCGGGCCTCACGCCTACAGCCCCTCAGGAAGGCGGGCCTCACGCCTACAGCCCCTCAGGAAGGCGGGCCTCACGCCTACAGCCCCTCAGGAAGGCGTGGCTCACGCCTACAGCCCCTCAGGAAGGCAGGCCTCATGCCTACAGCCCCCTAGGAAGGCGGGCCTCATGCCTACAGCCCCTCAGGAAGGCGGGCCTCACGCCTACAGCCCCTCAGGAAGGCGGGCCTCACGCCTACAGCCCCTCAGGAAGGCGGGCCTCACGCCTACAGCCCCTCAGGAAGGCGGGCCTCACGCCTACAGCCCCTCAGGAAGGCGTGGCTCACGCCTACAGCCCCTCAGGAAGGTGGGTCTCACTCCTACAGCTCCCGGGCAAGCCTCTCCATTGCTGACCAGGCTGTTTTCACCAGGGAAATGTATATTCTCCCATTCCTCAAGTTAGTAGTTTCAAATATTAATTTTAACTGATACTGACTACTCAGTGTAACAGTGTAACTAGCATGAGTAACTTTTAAGGGGTCCGTGAGTAGGCTGTGATTATACTATATAATGAGTGCTATGTAGTGCAGTTTTCTCACTGCCTATTCCAAGTCATATATGTGGATATTATATATGCGTTTCTGCCTTCTGACTGGGGGCCTCCAGGTTTGACATCTGACCCACATTGATGTACATGAAGGGCCCTACGTCACACGAGCGCCCTCTTCTGTACGTCTGCACCGCTGACCTCCGTAAGTCACTCTCAGTGAACTCACATGTCCAATTTACCTCAGCCGCTCCGAGACTTCACAAGCATCTGGTTCATTTCTTTCCCCTCTGTCTCGCCCTAGGAGTGAATTCTGAAGTGCTTCACTCCCCGAGCACGCGTAATCGTATTTCAATAACAAAGAGGCTGAAATCAATGGAAAGGAAATTAAATCAGAATCTTTAAAGTAGGAGGAGGAATGAATAGATCTGTACTCCAAAGAAGCAGAAATCTATACATTCCTCACCACACCACTGGAATAAGCTCAGACCGGAGGAACGTAAGTCTAATGCTAATAGATCCAGTTCACTATAAACCCAGGTATGGCTCTCCTACAAGATTTTGATTCAAGCCACTAGTTTAGACAGACCGAATGTATTACTGCTAAAGTTTTAATTCCTGCAGTCTGACTGCGTATTAAATTCTAGCGCTTGCTGGTTATGTAGCCTCCTTGTACAAATGATCAGATCAGCATTCACAACTGATTTGAGTCTACTCAAATTCTACTCAGGCTCTCGAAAAAGAAATTATTTTGTTTATCTATTTGTTTGCCATTCTGAAAACAAATGTATTTCTATTACATTTGTTAGGCAAACTGTGCTCTAAACTATATGCACAGCATTAAATCGATACTTAGGATTAATGTATTTTGGCTTCATGACTAATCTTGTCACTAAATTATCCTTCCATACCTCAAAGTCTATGAAGGTGGGTCATGATTGCATTGATCCCCGGGAGACAAGGCTTTTCCACCTGGTGTTTGGAGTCGTGTTCAGACATATTCAGCAGCATCAGTAGAAAGGAATGAGGTCGCCAGGAATTACTTCCTCAGGTCAGTGGGAGCTGGATGGCACATTTATGTCAGCAACAACTGAAAATGGCCAACTGTAATAAAAGCCAGACCCATTTACCCTGGTATAAAATAAGAGTTGATTAATGCCATATTAGAGAATCCCCAAAATAATTTAGAATCCTTGTAGAAGTTAAAATGTCCACCTACTTGGCAAAATGTAGTAGGCCTGTCAAGCTAATCACGGTCTCCGTCTGAAAAACAGAATAACTGGTGAAAATCTCGAGCTGTTCCCTCCTCTAGTTCTCCATCTCTCTTTTCCTTTTCTGCCCTAAAAGCAATTGTTAAAGATGTTTGGAGAAAGACTTACTTTTGTTAGACCACGTGTGAATGCGTGTGTGTGTGTGTGTGTGTGTGTGTGTGTGTGTGTGTGTGTGTTGGGGGGCATCCATTGTGATGGCACAGTGAGTGTTCTGAAAATCGATGCTACTCCAGTGTGCTAATTCAGTGACAGTAATCTCAGCCCCTTGGCCTCTTTTCTGAGCAGAGAGCCGTTGCCTCCCTGATGGATCTGTTGAACATTTTGGCAAGAGAGCGCAGAGAGGACAAGTGAGAGAGAGAAAGTGAGAGAGAGAAAGAGAGAGAGAGAAAGAGTGAGGGAACAAGAGGAAAAGACACTTTTTTTTGATGGTTCAAGAGGAGACCTTTGTTAGGAGGGCTTAACTTATCTTGAAAATATTATGCCGGCAAAATTAAGGAACAAAAATTATATTAAATCACGGATAATAAATACCTGGCAGATAGTTGTTTTCCATTGCCTAGAAATGGCAGACTTGCCTCTCCTTCAGGTGATTCCAATTTTCATGGAAAAGCAATAGCCTTTTCATGTTTGGGGAATATTGGTTTGGTAAGGGTTGACAGCGACCAGCCACGAGATGCTTGACAGTTACACAAACTCGTTTGTTCGTTTGTGCCACGGCCTTCACCTGGACCGGAGTCTAGGGAGTCATGGTGCGTTGTCCGTTACCTGCGACCAGATTGGATCAATCAAACAAAGAATGAGTAAAGAGAGAGCAGAAATAGCAATAGCAGAACCTCGGTGGGCCTTGTGCAACTGTGATACGTCTGAGGCTGTGATACGTCACAGGAGTTCACGGGACGCCGTGTCTATAGGTGCATCCTTCTGAAAGCATCTGCTAGGAACTTTACCTGCGAGTGGTACGGAGAGATGTGCAGGTGTCATTTTAAAGCCCAAATGTCAAGCAAATGCAACATCGCTGCTCATATGAGTTCTAGTCTGTGCGTACTGGGTTCAGGAGAATGTAACGTGGGTTCTTAAGCATGTAAGCTTGGTTCTGGAGAGGTCAAGGTTCTTAAGCATGTAAGCTTGGTTCTGGAGAGGTCAAGGTTCTTAAGCATGTAAGCTTGGTTCTGGAGAGGTCAAGGTTCTTAAGCATGTAAGCTTGGTTCTGGAGAGGTCAAGGTTCTTAAGCATGTAAGCTTGGTTCTGGAGAGGTCAAGGTTCTTGTGGCCTCACGCTGGGGTCCGAAGCTTACAGGCTGGTTTCTGTTACACATGAGCTTGCTTCTGGTACACGTGAAGTAGATTGTGGTGGGTGGGTGTTAGTTTGACAGTGTGGTGCCTTCTGACACCTTCTGACACCATTGGGCCTAGGGTTCCAGATGTGGTTTAGATTTCTGAAATTCGTTGGAGTAGATCTTTGTTCTCTGAAATAGCAACACACAAGCACAGCAGTGACACTGTTCCTCCTATCAGTCCTGTGTCACATCACATTATATGAATGACTGATGTTGAATTAGCTTGTGCCCCTGGCCTGTAGTGTTCTGATCTGATCTATAAAACACCTCATCACTTTACTATGTCTTCCTTTGTCTCGCACTGTCACCGACACGCACACCTGTTCGCCATCTGCACGCTCCATGGACCAGCGATCAGCGACGTCGACAACGTGCAAGAAAGATGAACAGAGCCGTGTCTGATTTGTTGGTGTAACATATTGAGCCGATCATTCGTCTTGGCTTAAGTGATAAATGCTTCAATCTGACGTGGGCTTGCGGCCAGCTCCCGGATTGATCTCACGTGAAAATTACGGGACGCTTTGGCACTGGTGCGAATGGCTCTCCAGGCGCCTCGTCATTGGTTAATGGGCAGTGCGAGCCTCCCCTTGACGCTCTGTGCCAGAGACTTCTGGGTAGTAAATCAGCCGCTTGAGCGGAATCATAATTGACGAGCTCGTTCAGGGGAGGGCCGGGGAAATCCAAGCCGCAGTAGTCTTCAGCCGAGACAGGAGGGAGCTGCTCGTGAGACGGATTCTCCCAGTCGCCAGTGAAGTTTCTCTCCCTGCTGCCCAACGAGACTCGTGAAATTTAATGAGCAACCCCCGGGTTAATGGCAATGAGCTATACAGTTACAACACAACCATCAGGGTTCACCAAAAAATAGCATCTGCAGGCACGAGGTGGAGACACTCGGAGGATTAACAGTGAAGGTCAAGAACATCTCTGCTTCATCTTCTGAATCACTTAATATGTTTCTGTGCCAACTGTTAAGGTCTGACATTAAGAGCACAGTGATGGGGGACTGAAATCTCCAGTGTGAACACTGCAGTCCAGCTTTTAACCATGAAGACAGTGTGAACCCAACTACTACAGGTGTTTGTAATGGTGAATGCAATCTCACATGCACTCGCGTCTCGCTTAGATAAAGAACAGTGCTATAAGTTCAAGTCCCGAGGAGCACCCACCCCAGATGATGACAAACGTAAGTCACTGGCGCCTGCACAGTGCTTCAAACGAAAGTATGATTCACTGCCGAACCAAAGGTCTAAAACATTGGCAGCGCTCCCGCGTCTAGTAATGGTTACCTAATTGTGTCATTTAATTTAGTCAATTATTTGCTGAGAGCCTTTTTAACATGATCGCAAAAATCATTCACTGTCAGAACTGCTGGCCAATTCAGTTTACTCTTATTAAGTAACGTTAATGTGACTTGAAATCCAATTTCACTAAGTTCTAATAACAAGGTGTTTGCTGCCTGACTAAAAATAACAGGCACGTTTCAAATGTCTGATGCCGTATTCCTCTGTGTGCATCTGAACACTGCTGTCTGATGCACACGCACACACACACACGCATGCACACACACACACACACACACACACACACACACACACACACACACACACACATCCTATCTTTGCTATGGATCAGTGAGCACAACAAGGTTAAAATGCACACGCACACACACACTCTATCTGTTATCCACATACCAAAGAAACTTCAGAAGCTTTGAAAACAGCCCATTCAGTCCTTTCGCAATACATTTAAGTGCTTCTTCTTGCTCACAGGTGATGCATACCAGCAGGTGAGAAGAGCTTTCTGGCAAGCTGAACCATGTTTATGACAGATGCAAGCAGCAACATATTGCCTCCTATTGTAGAGAGGGAGTCTGTTTTGTTTATTTCAAAAAGGCATTTTATTCTGTTTGGCATAAAGGACTATATTCAAAATTTGTACAAAGTGGTGTAGGGAGAAAAGTCTATGATGTTATTCAATCATTGTATTTGGTAAACAAACGGCTGGCAAGAAATATCAATAAGCGTCCAGAGTTCTTCACTGAGGAGAAAACAGTAAGATGCACCCTCAGTCCAGCTGTGGTCAGTATTTATGTTAAGGAGTTAGTGGGGATGTTGGAAGAGTCTGCACCCGCAGGCTCACGCTACCATACACACAAGTTCAGTAACCTGGTGCAACAGTGACCCAACACACAAGGGTTACAGCAGCAGCTGGTCCTGCTGGAGAACTACTACCAGAACTGGACCCTGATATAGAACTACTACCAGAACTGGGCCCTGATATAGAACTAGCAGAACTGGACCCTTATATAGAAATACTACCAGAACTGGGCCCTGATATAGAACTAGCAGAACTGGACCCTTATATAGAAATACTACCAGAACTGGGCCCTGATATAGAACTAGCAGAACTGGACCCTTATAGGGAACTACTACCAGAACTGGGCCCTGATATAGAACTAGCAGAACTGGACCCTTATATAGAACTACTACCAGAACTGGGCCCTGATAGAGAACTAGCAGAACTGGACCCTTATATGGAACTACTACCAGAACTGGACCCTTATATAGAACTACTACCAGAACTGGGCCCTGGTATAGAACTAGCAGAACTGGACACTTATATGGAACTACTACCAGAACTGGGCCCTGATATAGAACTAGCAGAACTGGACCCTTATATGGAACTACTACCAGAACTGGGCCCTGATAGAGAACTACTACCAGAGCTGGGCCCTGATAGAGAACTACTACCAGACACAGACAGCAGGTGAGTGGAGGCATCTGTCCAGACGTCAGGACCACAGACAGCAGGTGAGTGGAGGCATCTGTCCAGACGTCAGGACCACAGACAGCAGGTGAGTGGAGGCATCTGTCCAGACATAAGGAACACAGACAGCAGGTGAGTGGAGGCATCTGTCCAGACATAAGGAACACAGACAGCAGGTGAGTGGAGGCATCTGTCCAGACATAAGGACCACAGACAGCAGGTGAGTGGAGGCATCTGTCCAGACATAAGGACCACAGACAGCAGGTGAGTGGAGGCATCTGTCCAGACGTGAGGAACACAGACAACAGGTGAGTGGAGGCATCTGTCCAGACATAAGGAACACAGACAGCAGGTGAGTGGAGGCATCTGTCTAGACATAAGGACCACAGACAACAGGTGAGTGGAGGCATCTGTCCAGACGTGAGAAACACAGACAGCAGGTGAGTGGAGGCATCTGTCCAGACGTCAGCACCACAGACAGCAGGTGAGTGGAGGCATCTGTCCAGACGTGAGGAACACAGACAACAGGTGAGTGGAGGCATCTGTCCAGACGTGAGGAACACAGACAGCAGGTGAGTGGAGGCATCTGTCCAGACGTCAGCACCACAGACAGCAGGTGAGTGGAGGCATCTGTCCAGACGTCAGGACCACAGACAGCAGGTGAGTGGAGGCATCTGTCCAGACGTCAGGACCACAGACAGCAGGTGAGTGGAGGCATCTGTCCAGACGTCAGGACCACAGACAGCAGGTGAGTGGAGGCATCTGTCCAGACGTCAGGACCACAGACAGCAGGTGAGTGGAGGCATCTGTCCAGACGTCAGGACCACAGACAGCAGGTGAGTGGAGGCATCTGTCCAGACGTCAGGACCACAGACAGCAGGTGAGTGGAGGCATCTGTCCAGACGTGAGGAACACAGACAGCAGGTGAGTGGAGGCATCTGTCCAGACGTGAGGAACACAGACAGCAGGTGAGTGGAGGCATCTGTCCAGACGTCAGGACCACAGACAACAGGTGAGTGGAGGCATCTGTCCAGACGTCAGCACCACAGACAGCAGGTGAGTGGAGGCATCTGTCCAGACGTCAGGACCACAGACAGCAGGTGAGTGGAGGCATCTGTCCAGACGTCAGGACCACAGACAGCAGGTGAGTGGAGGCATCTGTCCAGACATAAGGAACACAGACAGCAGGTGAGTGGAGGCATCTGTCCAGACATAAGGAACACAGACAGCAGGTGAGTGGAGGCATCTGTCCAGACATAAGGACCACAGACAGCAGGTGAGTGGAGGCATCTGTCCAGACATAAGGACCACAGACAGCAGGTGAGTGGAGGCATCTGTCCAGACGTGAGGAACACAGACAACAGGTGAGTGGAGGCATCTGTCCAGACATAAGGAACACAGACAGCAGGTGAGTGGAGGCATCTGTCTAGACATAAGGACCACAGACAACAGGTGAGTGGAGGCATCTGTCCAGACGTGAGAAACACAGACAGCAGGTGAGTGGAGGCATCTGTCCAGACGTCAGCACCACAGACAGCAGGTGAGTGGAGGCATCTGTCCAGACGTGAGGAACACAGACAACAGGTGAGTGGAGGCATCTGTCCAGACGTGAGGAACACAGACAGCAGGTGAGTGGAGGCATCTGTCCAGACGTCAGCACCACAGACAGCAGGTGAGTGGAGGCATCTGTCCAGACGTCAGGACCACAGACAGCAGGTGAGTGGAGGCATCTGTCCAGACGTCAGGACCACAGACAGCAGGTGAGTGGAGGCATCTGTCCAGACGTCAGGACCACAGACAGCAGGTGAGTGGAGGCATCTGTCCAGACGTCAGGACCACAGACAGCAGGTGAGTGGAGGCATCTGTCCAGACGTCAGGACCACAGACAGCAGGTGAGTGGAGGCATCTGTCCAGACGTCAGGACCACAGACAGCAGGTGAGTGGAGGCATCTGTCCAGACGTGAGGAACACAGACAGCAGGTGAGTGGAGGCATCTGTCCAGACGTGAGGAACACAGACAGCAGGTGAGTGGAGGCATCTGTCCAGACGTCAGGACCACAGACAACAGGTGAGTGGAGGCATCTGTCCAGACGTCAGCACCACAGACAGCAGGTGAGTGGAGGCATCTGTCCAGACGTCAGGACCACAGACAGCAGGTGAGTGGAGGCATCTGTCCAGACGTCAGGACCACAGACAGCAGGTGAGTGGAGGCATCTGTCCAGACGTCAGGACCACAGACAGCAGGTGAGTGGAGGCATCTGTCCAGACGTCAGGACCACAGACAGCAGGTGAGTGGAGGCATCTGTCCAGACGTCAGGACCACAGACAGCAGGTGAGTGGAGGCATCTGTCCAGACGTCAGGACCACAGACAGCAGGTGAGTGGAGGCATCTGTCCAGACGTCAGGACCACAGACAGCAGGTGAGTGGAGGCATCTGTCCAGACGTCAGGACCACAGACAGCAGGTGAGTGGAGGCATCTGTCCAGACGTCAGGACCACAGACAGCAGGTGAGTGGAGGCATCTGTCCAGACGTCAGGACCACAGACAGCAGGTGAGTGGAGGCATCTGTCCAGACGTCAGGACCACAGACAGCAGGTGAGTGGAGGCATCTGTCCAGACGTGAGGACCACAGACAGCAGGTGAGTGGAGGCATCTGTCCAGACGTGAGGACCACAGACAACAGGTGAGTGGAGGTATCTGTCCAGACGTCAGGACCACAGACAGCAGGTGAGTGGAGGCATCTGTCCAGACGTCAGGACCACAGACAGCAGGTGAGTGGAGGTATCTGGGTCCTAGAGGCCACAGTGCAGCTCCCTCATCCTCATCATTACTGCATCAGGACGTCTCAGCAGTGAAGCATTCGAGCAAAAACCTCACCGAGCAGAATGTGTCAGAAAGAGGAAACTCTACAGCACTGAAATACCCATTACACTTTGGTCCAAATGATTTGATGGTGTAATTTAGCCCATCGTGCTGTATGGGGGTGAGGGATGGAGTTCACTCCATCACCACGGTGATGATAGATGGAACAAACGTCCAGTAGAAACCCTGCATGCAGAATGCTGCCGAATGATACCACAAACCCAAAGGAAAATACCTCCCAATGCATGATGGGTAGAATTAGGGCAAATTCAACTATCAATACATATCCACAAAAGAGCCCTCAATCTTGGGTGCATTTAAAGACCTGTCTGTAAGAAGCACTACAAACCTGACCCTATACAGGATGAACACCGTCTAGCTGTAGAAAGGGCAGACACAGAAATATCTCTGCCCAAAGTGGAATGTTTGTGTTCACTGCATGACAGGTGAGTATAATACAGGTGAGAACATGGGAATAATGTGAGTGTTTCTTGGAGCAGGGCACACATCAACCATCACTTCACGATTTGTAGCAACATGTCATCCTGAAACACCTGGGGCTCAGTGGTGAGATGCATTCATGTACAGTTTTAGGAATTCAATAAGACAAGAAAGATACGAAGCAAATGAAAACCCTACCACAACAGAGAGTCCAAACCACACTGAGTACAGACAGTTCAAACCAGACTGGAGACAGAGAGAGTCCAGGAAAGGCACCAAAGGGCAAGGCAAGAAGCAAAATAAAAAACCACAGGGTAAACCACAGGGTAAGCCCAATCCATAAGACTCAAACCAGACAATAACAATGAGCTTGCCAGGCTCACTAGAGTAGGTAACACTTCACACAGACTACAGAGAGGATTTAAATAGGGAGATTGATGAGTATGATTAGGAACAGGTGATAGTGATCGCAATAACCATGGTGATGAAGTTAATACTGCAGTGAGGAGAATCTCTTGTGGCCCGTGGGTGGATCAGCGACACATCGCCTTGGATACAATCACTGACAACCTCCCATCCCATAATTCCTACTTCTCACAATTAAATCACCCCTACACACCCCTAGTCTTCTTTGCTAAATGTTTACATATACTCACCAGCCACTTTATTAGGTACACCTGTCCACCTGCTCACTAACACAAATGTGGAATCAGCCAATCACATGGCAGCAACTCAATGCATTTAGGCATGTAGACATGACCAAGACGATCTGCTGCAGTTCAAATTGAGCATCAGAATGGTGAAGAAAGGTGATTTAAGGGACTTTGAACGTGTCATGGTTGTTGATGCCAGACTGCTCATCTACTGGGATTTTCACACACAACCATCACAGAGAATGGTTTACAGAGAATGGTCCAAAAAAGAAAATATCCAGTGAGCAGCAGTTCTGTGAGCACAAATGCCTTGTTGATGATAGAGGTCAGAGGTGAATGGCCAGACTGGTTCGAGCTGACAGTAACGGCAACAGTAGCTCAGTCGTTACAACCGAGGCATGCAGAAGAGCATCTCTGAACACACAACACGTCAAACCTTGAGGTGGATGGGCTACAGCAGCAGAAGACCACACCGGGTGCCACTCCTGTCAGCTAAGAACAGGAAACTGATGCTACAATTCACACAGGCTCATCACAACGGGACAATAGAAGATTGGAAAAACGTTGCCTGGTCTGATGAGTCTCAATTTCTGATGTGACATTAGAATGGTAGGGTCAGATTTTGGTGTCAACAACATGAAAGCATGGATCAATCCTGCCTTGTATCAACGGTTCAGGCTGGTGGTGGTGGTGGTGCAATGGTGTGGGGGATATTTTCCTGGCACACTTTGGGCCCATTAGTACCAATTCAGCATTGTGTCAATGTCACAGCCTACCTGAGTATTGTTGCTGACCATGTCCATCCCTTTATGACTAAAGTGTACCCATCTTCTGATGGCTACGTCCAGCAGAATAATGCACCATAAAGTGTCATAAAAGTGTCATAAAGTGTGAATCATCTCAGACTGGTGTCTTCAACACAACCAGTCTGTGAACACAACCAGTCTGAGTTTGCTGTACACGAATGGCCTCCACAGTGACCAGATCTCAGTCCAATAGAGCACCTTTGGGATGTGGTGGAACGGGAGATTCACATCATGGATGTGCAGCCGAAAAATCTGCAGCAACTGTGTGATGTTATCATGTCAATATGGACCAGACTCTCTGAGGAATGTTTCCAGTACCTTGTTGAATCTGACACGAAGGATTAAGGCAGTTCAGAAGGCAAAGGGGGTCCAACCCAGTACTAGCAAGGTGTACCTAAAAAAGTGGTCGGTGAGTGTATTATGTAGTTAAAATATCTTGTCAATGTCTTATTGACTTCTTAAAGTACCAATAAAACTGTTTTCAGTTATTGTTCTTTTACTATTATTACTATTATTGTTGTTGATGATGGTGGTGTGTTATTGTACAGTCATGCCAATAACGCCATCCTGATAGAGAGAGAGACAGAGAGAGAAAAAAACAGAAAGAGAGAGAGAGAGAGGGGGGGGGGTTCTTCAAATAAAGGCACTTCTCTAGTTGTTTTCCAGTGGCAAATCAAATCTAACATTAGTCTAGGTCAGTGTGTGCCATTATACAAAACCCTTTCTTTAACCCTTTCTTAAACTGGTGAGCTGAGTGTATTCAAAAGATTCACAATGTCCAACACAAATCTTGCACTAGCGTCGTTTACAGTCTGCGGACTCTTTCTGCCAGTCCTCTCTGTGTTGCATGAAAAATAATAGATCATTTGAGTAGTGTCCGTCATGTATCTTAAAGCACAACATGATGAACTGGAATCCGCTCCTTCATCCACCTGATCTGACAGAAATGGTGAAATAACCACCTTCTGCTTCTTCTGATTGTCTTGTAGGAAAAAAAATTCTGCCATATGTGCAATATATATGTACATATTGGTTTCACAACTGGAATTCATCAAATTAATCTGCTCCTGTCGCTCCTCTCTGACAAACGCGTTTTAAATCGACAAAACAGATGTAAGGAAATCAATATCGCTCGTGCTCCCTGAATTGGTGACAGCACGGGAACACTTGTTTATTTTTTTACACATGGCGTAAAACTACGAGAAAGTAGGAAAGCGGAAGACAAACAGATTAACGGGGACGTTGCGTAGCTGTGGATCGATTATTCACTGATTTCCCAAAAGGATGGTTTTGAAAATAGTTGCTCGTACTGCAAATGTGGGTGGAAATAAAATAAAACCATCATTGTTTGGAGGCCTGTGAAGCACATTGCGTGACTTTTAATTAACGACTTTTCTACCATTAGAACATCCTCAAAATGTGTGGGCTGACAGGAAGAGCAAGTTAGAGTACTTTTATAACCAGTAACCTATATGCATTAGTAAGATACTGTAGTCATAGTACAGCCCTTGAGATTTTATTTCCTTTACCTTTATATGGGTGCATGAATCATTCTAACACCTCTTGAACATAACATTCACACAGACTTTAAAAATGCAATTATGGTGCTTAAATAATGTGACCAACGAAACTGAATTTAAAGAAACAGAAATTTTTCTAAACTGCATTCTACACATTCTTGCCCCAGTAACCAGTGCTGGGGTAGTTTTACTGGTCACATCAGACCAATAACCTGTCAGTACGTCATCAGTATCACAGTACTACTCCCTGGAAATGTCATTTATGACCTGAACCTTACATTAGTGGTGGCTCATCCTTTAAAGCAATTTAAGCACCATTTAATTACTAGCACAATACAGAAAAAAACAGGCACGTAGTCATAACCACAGCTCATTTGTGATGTTGTCTTTTCTGTTTATGACATGGGCATGAACAATATAATTTTCCCAAATGTTCTTACTGCTAGAAGATAAAATGGCGGCATGCTGAAATGTGTTTGTCTTATCATTTTACTTGAATATTGACCATTTTGAAGCTTTTGATTCCAACAAAGGGCACTTCAAAGCACTGATGGCGGTTGTTTATTGCTGTAATTATGTTTTGACTAGATGTTTTAAGTCCTCATAGGTTTTCACTGGACATTCACAAATAATTGCTGTAGCCGTAGCTGTAGCAACATTCTAAAAGGAAATCAAGAACAAAATGGATTCTGCACTTTGTTTATAAGGCAGCCTGATATTTCTTGTCATGCCCAGTTATCGATCATACTGAGGTATATTTCTTCAAGAACGTTTTGGATGTTTTTTTGTTTTTTTCTGGTGTGAGAGATGCAGTCAGTGCTTCATTTTATGGATGCAGTGATGGAGAGCTTCAGTTACAAACAAAAGCTCGTGGGAATAAGATCTGATTGGCCAGCAATTATGGCATCAGTCCTGAATGGGTTTCAAACAAAAAGACAGATGCAGATTGTACATTATTATGTTTACTGACTGAATTTGAAGCTGACTCAAGGGGCAAGGTGTACCATATTTGAAACTTTTCTTCTGGATTTTCTTCTTTCTTTGTAAAATCAGCAATGAGAATTGGGTTTTTGGAGGAGATTGGCTGTTCAAAGCTGCAAAAAAAAAAACCCCCAAACTACTCCACCGAGGTGGAAATTCTGTTCATGTTTAGCAAGTACTGTGGTGAACCGTGAGAAGCATTTAAGGGGATGCTGGGATCTGAAAATGTGACGGAAGAGGATTTCGATCTCATGGTCCTGTAGCAGATGTACAGCCAGAGCTTGCCCGAGGTAGCTGTAGATGTCTTCGACATCATGCAACAAAAGGTAAATGATGTATACTTCTTTAAGCATAGGACTGACTCCTTCCAGTTTATAACTGAAAAGAAATCTGACGCTTCTTTCCGAACCATCTCCAACAAGGTTGCAGGCATCACACACATTCCTGATCATGGCCTACTCAAAAACGTTTGGGAAGGCCCACAAAGACCCAGGATCTTGAGGAGTACCACCAGGCACTGTGCCATGCAACTGTACAATCCTGGACAACCTAATCAGTCAAATAATGCTGTGTTTTTCCTATACTGGAGAACCTGTGCTTGACCCTTGACACATCCCATTTTCACAGTGAAGGATTCTGGTGCCAATTAATAAGGCTTATTTATTATAATTGATTCAATAATAGGCTATAGTATTTTATTTACAATTTCCCAAAACACCAATTTTGGTGCTTTTTTATATCAGGAAACAGTAAACAGTGAACATAGCTGATCCTTGATACATCTTCACTCGCAATGTTTCAGTCAACAGCCAAATGAAGTCTTGATCCCTGCAACTATGGCTCTGGAATACACATTCAAAACTCAGCGGTTTACTGTTGACACTAATGTAAGTTGCCAACATTGCCATCGCCAAAACACACACATACACACTAGTGATCACTAGGAGGCTGTGGTGCAGACGTTGGGCAGCCCTAGCTCCACGCTCGGGGAGCAGTTGGGGTTAAGTGCCAGTTGACTGGTTGAATGAATATTACAATCTACCACTGTATCTGTTCCAGAATACCCTTACCAGTCATGCTAGAAAGGAAAATGTTAAAATGCATTGATTTATGATGGTTTAAATTGAGTTTTCGGGAATAATTTCCCACACACTTTCCCACTGAAATAAAAGAAGATTTCTTAGGTCGTATATGTTATTGTTTTTGCTGTGGATTGATATTATGAAGTGATGATAATTTACAGAAAATTTCATTAATTTAGTAATAGTATTTTTCGCCTGATTCTGAAAGGTCTTACATATGTTTTAAAAGCATTTTATCTTGGGTTTTCCTCCTGAAGGGGACATGCCATCCAACTCACTTTGCATACTTTGGCTCTGTTGTAGTTTAATACCCTAAAATGACCAGCGGATAAGACCGCTGATAGCTGCTCTAACAGGGTTAGCAATAACAACCAGTCTATCAACCAGGCTTCAGTCGAAAAATCCCATTCATTATTAAAATGTATCGTATGCTACTATCATTCATAGCTAAGAGGGGAATGATCACAATCTGCTACTGGATCCTCACTGAAACCAGATACAGGTATGGGCAAAACAAAAAGGTGAGGGGTTGGGGGGTTGGGGGTCATCACGGTCAGTAACGGGATGCTACCCGGGTGGGCGGGGCATCAGGCTGCGTGTGTGTGCCAGGGGCGTGTCCTTCACCGCCTTGTGCATCCACTCTTATGTTAGCTTTGCCACTAGCTGAGCTAGTTGGTATCGCTTAGCAACGAAGCTGAGGTGCCTAATCTGGGGGGCTCATAGGCTCCTGGGAAACCATGTATGGCCTCATTACCGTGCATTTAAATCTATGCCCTTTTAGCTTTACTTCTGAAAGTTTGTCTGGCACGCAGCCTTCTGCTTTGGGGAGAACTCCACGGGGTTAGTGCTGGGGTGGAGAATTAGAAGTGGCTTGGTTTGCTTGTTAGGCAGAGCAGAGGAGTAATGCAGAAGCCAGCAGTATGTTTGAGGACTTGTGCTAGCAGATCTGTCTGCATTAGCACTGAGTTTGCCTTCCTTTACACAATTTGCAGACTTGGTGATTTTCTGCCGGTGGACGTCAATGAGCTGGCTCACAGGTTTTCGTGTCAGAAATAAATCTACAGGAAGCCTGAAAATTTCCCTGTTCAAACTTTGTCTTTGACTTGGTTGTCACCTCAGATTTGGAAGTCGAGAACTGTGAGAAACAGGAAGGATTCATCTCAGTTCTCAGCACTTGGTTTCCGGTTTCCTGAACTGCCATCAGAGTGAAGACAGAAATACAGATGTCAGGGATCCACGTTTAGTGGAAGAACACCATGAGGTGTGATTGAGGTATGATAGAACATTAGAAGATTAAATTAGTGGTAAAACATTAGAACATCAGTGGTAGAACATTAGATTAGTGGTAGAACATTAGAACATCAGTGGTAGAACATTAGATTAGTGGTAGAACATTAGAACATCAGTGGTAGAACATTAGATTAGTGGTAGAACATTAGAACATCAGTGGTAGAACATTAGATTAGTGGTAGAACATTAGAACATCAGTGGTAGAACATTAGATTAGTGGTAGAACATTAGATTAGTGGTAAAACACTTCAGACTTTCGCTTGCAGACTTTTCCTTTTAGGAACACTGCTAGGTCTGATCTGTTTCTCATGTGAAGAAAAAAACAGACAGTAACTTTCACCTAACGCTTGCTGCAAAGGTCACCAGACATGTGAAGGTCACTGCACAGACGACCCAACGCCTGATGCCATCTCACGGTGTCAGTCAAATAGCAACAATAACAGCTTTTCTAAAAGGTTTTCCCTTTTTTGATTGGTTTGGTTTTTCCTCCACATTACACTCATATTTTCCCCAAACTTTAAGCGAAAGTCAGAAGTGGTGCTACATGTCGCATGGTCTGTCAGACTTTGACAGATTGTGAAGTTTTGACCCTCTAACCCTTCTTTCTGGACGCCAACGCAGAAGGGGTGGATAATCATCTCCTCTCCTGTAATGGTCCAGTGGAATTACTACATCTGGAGAGAGAGAATCCACTCAGAGAAGCCTGGAGTGAGATGAGCCATAAAACGAGCTAAAATGAGATACATATCCTTCTGCTTCGATTATCTCTAAACTCCACAGTCGTCTCCATGTCTGCAGGCTGAACCCACGGGCTATGGCGAGGACAATAAACTCGGTCACGCTTTAATTACACGACTTCACGCCAGCGTATATATCACTTCTGCATGCTTCATAAGTTGGGTTTCACAGCGATTCCCTAATGGCCCATATTTTCTCGTGTCTCCTGTTAATACCGGATAAAGACACTGCCCAGCAGGACTGGGCTGTTGTGCATCGGCTGCCTCTGGCGGGTGACCGGAATCGCCATTACAAACCTAATCGCTGCCCCAACGTCGCAGGCTCGCCTGGAAACATCATAATACAATTATGGAAAAGGTTATTTATGGCTGCCTCAAACATCCAAAATGCATGCAACAACTTAGCAATGTAGAGGCCACGTTGCTTTACTGTGGGAGTGTATGAATTAGATATATAGTTGGAAGAGAGCCAGTTTTTCTGTGTTTATACTCGTGCACTCAGCCAGCTGTCAGTCAGTGAGACAAAGAGCACATGGAGGGCACCGCGATGAGATGTGACCAGTCAGCTCTATAAATACCCAGGGCCCAATCACGGGTGGAGGTGCATGGGTGGTGCTGCATGGAAACCCATTATGAAATTATATTACATGGAGCAAAAGGTTTTCTATTCATTTAGATCTATAGTCCTAAGTGCTTGGGGTTTGCAGTCATCCCATTATAAATAATGAAACATAGTTCCTGTCAATTTGAAAAATATAATCACCCAGATACCTTCTCACTCTCCTGACCAAGTCATACATTATTGCTCAACACAATATTTACAGCTATGTCAAATATGTGCTGAAGAGAAATAAAGCATAAATAATGCATTGTGATGGAGGATTGGAAATTGGGAATTTCCTAAGTTAGTGAAGCTGCTCACCCCACGATGGACCGTAAATTCAAAGCTATGACTATTCCCCACTTGTCCCTACTGCAAACAGATGTGATGGGTGAGATGTGTTGGGAGAGATGTGAGGGTGAGATGTGATGGGTGAGATGTGATGGGAGAGATGTGATGGGTGAGATGTGATGGGAGAGATGTGATGGGAGAGATGTGTTGAGTGAGATGTGATGAGTGAGATGTGATGAGAGAGATGTGATGGGTGAGATGTGATGAGAGAGATGTGATGGGTGAGATGTGATGGGTGAGATGTGATGGGTGAGATGTGATGGGTGAGATGTGATGAGAGAGATGTGATGAGAGAGATGTGATGGGTGAGATGTGATGGGTGAGATGTGATGGGTGAGATGTGATGAGTGAGATGTGATGAGAGAGATGTGATGAGTGAGATGTGATGGGTGAGATGTGATGAGTGAGATGTGATGAGTGAGATGTGATGAGAGAGATGTGATGAGTGAGATGTGATGGGTGAGATGTGATGGGTGAGATGTGATGGGAGAGATGTGATGAGAGAGATGTGATGGGTGAGATGTGAGGGTGAGATGTGATGGGTGAGATGTGAGGGTGAGATGTGATGAGTGAGATGTGATGGGTGAGATGTGATGAGTGAGATGTGATGGGTGAGATGTGATGAGTGAGATGTGATGGGTGAGATGTGAGGGTGAGATGTGATGGGTGAGATGTGATGGGTGAGATGTGATGAGAGAGATGTGATGGGTGAGATGTGATGAGTGAGATGTGATGGGTGAGATGTGAGGAGTGAGATGTGATGAGTGAGATGTGATGGGTGAGATGTGATGGGTGAAAATGTGATGGGTGAGATGTGATGGGTGAGATGTGATGAGTGAGATGTGATGGGTGAGATGTGATGAGAGAGATGTGATGGGTGAGATGTGATGGGAGAGATGTGATGGGTGAGATGTGATGGGAGAGATGTGATGGGTGAGATGTGATGAGTGAGATGTGATGAGTGAAAATGTGATGGGTGAGATGTGATGAGAGAGATGTGATGAGTGAGATGTGAAGGGTGAGATGTGATGAGTGAGATGTGATGAGTGAGATGTGATGGGTGAAAATATTATGAGTGAGATGTGATGGGTGAGATATGAGGGTGATATGTGATGGGTGAAAATGTGCAAGCTCCTTGCCACCAATTGGCATGATACACTTACAATAATGTGAGTTGATGGCTATTCACTTCAGTCATGGGTAACATGAATGCTTTTGACCAAGCTGTCCTAATAGGTTTACTTTCTGCAGTCAGATGGATCTTGATTCAGATCTAGAACTGAACTGTTGGTTAATGAGATGTTCCACTGAAGGAATGGATCTCCAGTGGCATTCCATCTGACAGATGTGCAGATTGATGTCAAAGTATTCCCCAGCGCAGAGTGTCAGAAAGCTCTGCTCATGAATTTGAATACGTTTTTATTAAAATGGCCAAGTTCTCTGTTTGAAATTGCATTGTCCTGAAAAAATCAGGACTGCATAAAACCTAAAGTATATCAAGAGAATGATACATTTGCGTCCTTAAATGACCTGAAAAAATCCCCTGGGCTTTCTTAAACCAACCTTTTTAAAGGAGCAGTGTTTTCAAATGAGCCATACAGCCACTGAATTATCATCCCGTTTACAGAGCAAAGATCCAGTCACACATTACCTCAACGGCTATAGAATCCTCTATCAGCACAAAGGTGAACTCTGCAATATCCTGGTGAATAATGGGAAGAGAATGTAAGAAATTTGAGATCTACAACCACGAGTAAATTGTCTATGTCTAGAGGTCATAATGCATAATGAGTCGTGTTAAGGGAAATGGACTACAGTGAAAACCATCTTGCCCTTTAATGACAAGGGATGTATATATCTTCCATTAAGTTTCATTTAATGGTTGTTATAAGATATGACATTATTCTGCTGGGGATGTTAAATGTGTGTTGTGAGCAGAGATGTGTGCTGTCTGTGGCTGCTGGACAATTTTGCTGGGTTCTTCTAACCTCCGCGACCCTACAGACAAAGACCAGAGAGAGAAACAAAGTTTCTTACAAGATGATTGGCTCCCGTTTTCCACATTAGCAGCAGACTCTGACAGCAGAGGGCTCATTACTTGTTTATGCTTTTATCTCACTGCTCATGTATGGTGCCTGGAACGCTGTTGCAGCCCAATACACTGTCCCAGTGCCCAACTGTTAGAGCGAGTTGTTATAGCTCCTTGCTGAGAATATCATTCCTGTGTGGTGCTGCATCGACCCTGTGACTGTGGCACTGAAGGTGCTTTGCTGGCTCATTATCGGAGTGCACGCTGCGTGTAAATGATCTCGGAGTTAACGAGCTTGGCTAGGAGACCAGGCTTCACACTGTTTCGCATCGTGGCCGAGTCTCTAACGTATTCACAGTGCGCTGAGTAGGTTTGGTCCAGCTCTGGGCGACTTGAGGTTGGGGGAGGATGCTTATGGTGAAGTTGTGGCCCGCCTGGGGAACAAACAGGAATGTAAAATAAAAAAATATATTTTTTTAATGTAAATGTGCTATATTTTGTCAATTGTGATTTTTTTTTTCACCACAATAGAAAATTTTTCCTCCACTTTTTACCTATCTGTGCAGTTAGAACACACACACACACACACTAGTGATTACTAGGGGGCTGTGGATCACACGTGCCCAGAGCGGAGGGCAGCCCTAGCCCGGCCCAGCCCTAGCCCAGGGAGCAGTTGTGGTTAGGTGCTTTGCTCAAGGACACCTCAGTCATAACCTCAAGTCTGGGAATCGAACCCACAACCCTCCGGTCACAAGACCAGCTCCCTACCACAGGACCATGACTGTGGTGGACAAAGGAAAGCAATCCAAAAGTTGAAACCAGTATGTATCCAGTGGAAGGTAGGAACAATACCTTAGAGCTGCACCAGTCAGAGGTCCAGTCAGGACAGGGAAACGTGAGTAACGTGGCTAGTCATGCCACGTGTGAAGCTAAATTCTCACTGTATACCAAATTCACTTACATTCACTTACAGTATAAATGTCTGACACGTTTAGCGAACATGGGAAAAAGATTATCAGAATATATACTGTTTGATCCATGTGTCTGTCTACATGAGTTGTTAGTTAAACTGTTAGTTTAACTTTGGCAAACAGTCAGCAATGTGTGATAATACTGTTATATATTTATATATGTAGCAATAATACAAGTAATATCTCTAACCCCATATAAAGGGTAATTTGTACAGATAAACTGTAATGGTGTTTATATGCATGTGTTTCGTTGAGTCATATTGTGGCTCTAGCCAACACTCCAGGTCATCTGCAGTCTTGCCATACATGAATTTAGCTTCAGAAAATACACCTCAACATACAATTTTGCATGGATTTCTAAATTATTGGTCAAACTGGAGAAAGGGCCAAAGCATTAACTGTCCTATATGACTGTCCATTATAATGCACATAAACATAATCACACTGAGCTGCTGTAGGTTCTGTGAGACTGAGGTGGCATGACATTTTACACATACAGACAGGACGATTATGAAGAGTCACTTCAAAGAGCACAGACCCATTTATCTCTATCATAGGTTGACAAATGCAATACAAGAGTGCCACAAATCACCACCAAATGTCTTGTTTTGTGCAATCGAACACTAAAAAACCTTTAGTGACAGCTACGGAGACGGCTCTGATGAACAGTCTAGCCCTACCTGAACCATTAACGGTTCTTGGGGGCCGACGGCACAGGCATATGAGAATTTGAATGAACGCCTTGAGGCTTAAATGATTGAGTTGTGTCAGATGAGGCCTTTATAGCACAGGTGAATGAAGCGGCCAGTCTGGAATCGGAACGGTATCAGAAACTCAAGAACAGCCATAGTTAAAGCACCAAATATGAGCCAAAATCCAAGCAGTGGTCTATCCAGGAAACTGCAATGTGTTAGGAGAGGCAACCAGAGAACAGGGACACTTCACACCTATCTAGATGGGTCCACTGAAAGCACAAGTGAGAAGAGTCCCCATGAAAGACCTCACCACCCCCAGTGAGAAGAGTCCCCATGAAAGACCTCACCACCCCCAGTGAGAAGAGTCCCCATGAAAGACCTCACCACCCCCAGTGAGAAGGGAGTGAAATCACTGTTTCAAATGTTGGAGCAGTAAACATTTGTCAATGTGTTGTGCATTCCAGAAAAGAGAGAGGGAGACAGCAGATAATATAAATACACATCTCTGCCAAGATTGCCCAGAGCAGCCAGCAATCCACACCTCTAGGGCACAACTGGGACAGCAGTAAGACGCTGGATAGGGTCTCGGTTCTCAAGGAATGCTTGCCGTCAGTCACAACCCTTCAACCTCATCAGAAAGCGATGCCATTTGATCTGTTAAGCGATGTCACAGACGCTGTGGGACCAGTCTCACCAGTATAGGACAGGATCATCCGCAGCAGGGCTAGGTCACCGCAGCCACTCGTGACCTCATACAGGTGACAAATGTGGCTTCTACCCACCAGGCCAAACATCCTAGCCCGTACACCCATCACACTTCTCTCACGTCCCCCACATATCCAGCCCTCGTCTGGGGTAATAATGAGTGTGAGTGTGGCCATGGTGCCCAGTGAAGGTGATGGCAGTGAAACACAGGCGAGATCTTCAGTTGTGAAACTTTTTATTTTTAAGAGGAAGAGGAATCAAAAATCATGTGTCAGCCATTCCACAGTGTTGTCTTAATTCTCAGTGGACATTTCAGATTCACTATATTCACTACATTATTACTGATAGAACTTATGGGCAGTAGGTATGTCAGCACATAGTGGTTTACTATGGCTGATGGTATTGCTATAATACTGGATTGCCGGTTGTAACAGAGAGGCGGGAGCAATTGTACACACAGCGTTTATTCTTAAACGTATAGCACAGACAGCGCACACTAAACATTCAAACAGACAGGGAACAACTCAGACAAAGACAAGCACGGGACACTGCATAAACGCACATTAAACAGACGAACTAAACGAGACCCAAGTGATGACGGGACGATCCACAGGTGAGAGAGATGAACACACACACACTGAACAACACCAAGGAACTAAACATATGGACAAACCAGACGCAGACTACGTCTACACACGCTCAAAGGGAGGTGACCAGGACTGTAACGTGACACAAGTGTAATAGACATGTTTGCCACTGTTACTTCAGGTGAGCCTAAAAGTGCCAAGGATTATTTAATAAATCTAAACCATATATAAATATATAAAAATATATAAAGGTAATACATTTCATTATATATACTAGTTTATATATACAATATACTTTATTATAAATATAACACTTATAATTCTGTTATATGCGTTAAACTTATATATAGATTGTGTGATTGTGTGTGTGTATTTATGCCATACAGTACAGTCCTTTCCCATGATGCCCCTGGCAGCCTGTGTGTGTGTGTGTGTATATATATATATATATATACTGTATATATATATATATATATATATATATATATATATATATATATATATATATATATATATATATATATATATATATATATAATTATCATTGCAATGCATTATGCTCATCAAAACAATTCAGCTTCCCTGTGTGTTTTCATTGTGCTCTCCCGCTGTGAGATAGAATGGTCTATTCCCAGAGACAGAACCATGTGCACTCCTAGCAGGAACCTAAGGAACCTCTGGGGAGCAGGTAAGCAATTTATTATAGTTCATTCATAATTAGTGCACAGTCGGAGATGTGAAAATGACACAACTTCAGCAGGATAGTGTTTTAAATGTACACCATAGTGCGAGTCATTTTCATTTGGCAAAAAAAGCTGTTCAAACTCAGCGAGAAGGTTTATAATGCACGTAGGATTAAACCCCTAAGCAAAATTAGACAGCAGCAAAACATGAATCAAAGTGGAAGATAAAACGTTTTTTGTAGATAATGATTATTATAAGCTCTGCAGTGGTGCAGGGGAAGTGCAGCGCTAGTTACTGTAGCAAACAGACATCACAACGTCATGCTAAGCTAAGGAGCTAGGATATTTCGGGGCTTGGAACTTTGACTAGCAGAGCTGTAGACCAGTCCGTTCCAGGCTGTGTGGAAGTGACTTTCAAACTTTGGTCAAAGAAATGAGCACAATGTACCTGTCTTTGCTGCCACAGAAGCTGGGTTGGCAGAAGAGCCAAATATCAAAGTTATTTGAATTGCTGCAGGTCACAGGTCATAGAGGTATCGAGAGGAAGGTTTCATCTTTGAATGGTCAGGGGACAGACACATTACTGGAGCTGATTAAGTCCAGAGTTGAGATACCAGGTCAGGGAGCAGCAAGAGTGAGTAAATAAAGAGCTGTTATCCCCTCCGGGCAAATTAAGCTTGTAAAATGTTATATGAGAACAAGACGCTTTGGAAGCAAAATATGGTGTTTTGTTTGTGCCAGATGAGTACCCAAAACAGCCTGATAGGCTATGCATTAGTGAGAGTACTGCTAGCCTGAGGGGCTGAGTGTTGGTGAAAACAAGCGGCTGAAATGAACTTCCTCTGCAGGGTGTCTGGACTCTCCCTTAGAGAAGGTGACGGGGAGAGTTGCTGCTCCTCCATGTAGAGAGGATCCAGTTGAGGTGGTTCGGGCATCTGATGCCCCCCTGGGCTGGCTGGCCTTTCTGTCTTTGGAAGAGAGTGCACCTTTTCCTCTTTCTGTCTTCTGGAAGAGGGCAGCGAGCGCACCTCTTCCTCTGTCGTTGGCCCTCCTTGGGGATGTCTTTTTGAGGAAGGGTGGTGGCTGGGGTTTGTTTTTGTAACCCACATCTTCCCATTGCCTCAAGCACATGCTGTTGGAGTTTGGGTGAGCCCTCCATGTGTCTCTTCATATGTGGCATGGCGAGCTCTTTGTTCAGCTCCTTGACGAATAGCCGCCATGCAGCATTCACACCACCCACATCACCAGGGTGTTGTGCAGGTGAATTCACACCACCCACATCACCAGGGTGTTGTGCAGGTGAATTCACACCACCCATATTACCAGGGTGTTGTGCAGGTGAATTCACACCACCCACATCACCAGGGTGTTGTGCAGATGAATTCACACCACCCATATCACCAGGGTGTTGTGCAGGTGAAGTTGGTGTAGACATTTAGGATAGAAACACCCACCATGTTGTACCAGTGAACCACAGACCTCCTCAAGGTTCAACAGTTAGCTAGTAAATAATAATTACTTGTAACTTTCTGAAGTAATATACTCACTTTCAAAGTAACCTAAACTCCTCAAATATTAGAGTATGTAAAATTATCTTTCCCAAAAGTCATCAAATATTTTCTAAAGTAATGCTAGACCAATTGAAAAAACAATACTTGTGTGATGGGAGCTGTGCTGAGCTATGAAATGATAAATGCATTTGGGTCGTGTCTGACCCATGAGTGTAAACTTGATGCAGAAATACAAAAGCTGTGTTTCTTTATAAAGTAAGAAAGGAAAATAAAAATTAAGAATTGTGCTACACAAAAACAAGATATTTACTGCATACTCAGAATACAAAATGATTAATTCATTAATTTAAAATATATACCATAGGAACACTCATGAAGTAACAGAAAATGAATGCGGTTCATTTTTGACCCATGTTGTGCATTAGAGGGGTAGTGATACAAAAAGGGTTTTTATTCAAAAAGTAAGAAAACAAAAAATAAATGAAGGATGTATGATGATCAAAAACAAGTTAATTGAGGAATACCTTGAATGTTGAATGATTCAATTAATTTATCACTTTATGTTGTTCATCAAAGTGTTTAGTGAGGTAGGGTCTGGAGGAATGTTTCTGGATGACAGAAAGGTACATGGTGCACATCTGTAGTCTATGTATGACATACGCCCTGAAACCGATAGTCCGAGCCAGATTCCCCTGAGCACAATGATTGCAGTTTCCAGCCTCCAGAGGGGGTAATTTCCCTGTAGGTCCTGAAGGTAAGAGGAGGAACCGCAGAACTTCACCTCGGTCAATAGAGATGTTCATGGGATGAAGACAACTGGCAGTCTGTCACAGCACAGTGGAGAAGAGGGAGCTGTAGCTAAGCTGAATGTCAGCTGAGAGTAGAAGAAGTAAGAGCATTACCCAGGAGAAATGGCCAAAACCGAACAGCTAGACAGGAAGAGCTGTCAGGAGCCAGAGATGGAGAAGACCGAGATATGGAAGTGGAAGAACCTGCAGATGCCCTACACATGGGTGAAGTGCTCTCCAATGATGGTGATATAGAAGATAACCCCAAAGTTCCAGTGAGAAACTATCTTTTAAAAGTGGAAAGTTCACACAGGATCCTCTGGGTGAAAATAGTTTACTTGATAGTTAAGATAAGCTGAAGTGAAAACAAGAGAGATGGTGTTACCCAAATTACTGACCAAGTTCAGTTACAGTTTTAGTAAATCAGTTATTTGGTTAAGTTGTTAGTTTAAACCAAAGAGAGAGAGATAGCATCTTTTAAATGTGAGACATGACTGTTAGTAATGAAGGTAGTTACTGGATCTGATGTCAGCATACTGAATCTCATACACATGCTTGGTATATTGGCACGGTAAAGTCCAGAACCTTCACACAATGTAAAGAGAAGATAAATGTTGTATAATATTCTGAGTTTGGACCTGTATTCTGTATGATAAGGCCAACTCCCTTCCACACAGTCCAGAATGTGGAATGAGTCTCTTCTGGGCAATGTTGAGATAATATTCAATTTTGAAGGAAAATAACATTATGACTTATCCTTCTTAAAGTCTCTGTCCTAGATTCTCTTACAGGTAAAAGTACATGTAGCACTATAAATGTTAAGCAACTGACTTGTTTAGCAAGCAAGGGAAAATGTGAAAAAGGGAAAGAAAATGTTTCTCTGCACCAGTTGATTGCTCAAATGAAAACTGTGCCTACTTTAAAAGGTAAAATACTAATTGCGTGCAGTAATATTGTTATTAATGGATTTTCTAGCAAGTTCACCCCAGCTTGGTATCTGGTTTTCCAACAGTCACTGAACTGAAATACTGATCACATTAAAAACTGTGTGCAATCAGTAATAATGATTACAGACCCGCAGCTTCTGCTGTGATGAAAAGCTTAGAGAAGAAGTACATTACATCTACATTAAAATCAGAGGTAAACTCAGATAGATCCATTCTAGTTTGCTTCTAGACAGGGACAGAATACAGATGCTATTAATATCATTACACATTTATTGCTAAAGCAACTGAAGAAACCCTTCCATTACCCCTTTCATTAATCCTTTCATTTATCCTTTCATTACCCCTTTCATTACCTTTCATTAACCCTTTCATTTATCCTTCCATTACCCCTTTCATTAACCCTTTCATTATTAAATGGGTACTATTGTTTCCTGCACGTGAAGGTTAACAGCACCTTTTCTCAGCATAAAGGTATCAACATAGCCATCCCTCTGTGTTCACCTCAGAGCTCAACTACTATTTTTACTAAGTGAGATTCTGGTACATCAGAATATCTGTATGCAGTACAAATATTTGCCCAGTGGTGTGTAAATAATTGCCTTACAAAATGTGAGTAAAACGAAAGAA
Source organism: Brachyhypopomus gauderio (assembly GCF_052324685.1). Taxonomy (NCBI): domain Eukaryota; kingdom Metazoa; phylum Chordata; class Actinopteri; order Gymnotiformes; family Hypopomidae; genus Brachyhypopomus; species Brachyhypopomus gauderio. Next base: position 86,091 of record NW_027506912.1, on the reverse strand, counting down.
ATGATGTTTGACTGCAAAGCAGGAGGTGCTGTAGTCCACTATAGTATAGTAGGTGCTATAGTCCACTATAGTATAGTAGGTGCTATAGTCCACTATAGTACAGTATGTGTTATAGTCCACTATAGTATAGGTGCTATAGTCCACAATAGTATAGTAGGTGCTATAGTCCACTATAGTATAGTATATGTTATAGTCCACTATAGTATAGGTGCTATAGTCCACAATAGTATAGTAGGTGCTATAGTCCACTATAGTATAGTAGGTGCTATAGTCCACTATAGTATAGTATGTGTTATAGTCCACTATAGTATAGGTACTATTGTCCACTATAGTATAGTAGGTGTTATAGTCCACTATAGTATAGTAGGTGCTATAGTCCACTATAGTATAGTAGGTACTATAGTATAGTAGATGTTATATAATCCACTATAGTATAGTAGGTGCTATAGTCCACTATAGTATAGTATGTGTTATAGTCCACTATAGTATAGGTGCTATAGTCCACAATAGTATAGTAGGTGCTATAGTCCACTATAGTATAGTAGGTGCTATAGTCCACTATAGTATAGTATGTGTTATAGTCCACTATAGTATAGGTGCTATAGTCCACAATAGTATAGTAGGTGCTATAGTCCACTATAGTATAGTAGGTGCTATAGTCCACTATAGTATAGTAGGTGCTATAGTCCACAATAGTATAGTAGGTGCTATAGTCCACTATAGTCAGTGTTGGAGAGTAACGAATTACATGTAACGACGTTATGTAATTTAATTACAAAAAAAGTGTAACTGTAATTCGTTACAGTTACAATGAGAAAACATGTAATTGAGTTTGTTACATAAAAAAAAATAAACAAAAACCTTTGCGAAATATTTAATGATATTTTTATTGCTTTGCGCCCTATATCGCCGTTTCCCGCTTGTTTCTGTGCTGGAGCAGCAGGCGCGCGGTTCAGTTTCAGCTCAAGCAGCAATAATGACAGACGCCATGAAGCACTGGAAATTTAAGGAGCATTTGTTTTCGCTATGTGTTGTCAATAAATGTGAACCATGTGCCACCATCGGCAGCTATTTATGATTATGCCAAGCCTTTGTGTAAATTTCGGAGTTTGGAGGTTTATTTTGCTTTACAGCAAGGCATGCTGACCGTCAAACACTGTGGTTTCCATAGTTCGCTACCTGCTGGGCTAGCTACTACCATTCATTTGAATGTGTTTGTCCTTTAGCATGCTAGCTTGTTTTACAGGCTAAACAAATTAACTGTTTAAAGTCCTAAACAGGTATTCATTGAAATCATATATGACTATTATAGACAATGACAGACAGTATCAAATGAGTATTTATGACTGTTTGGTGTTGGAAAAACATTTGTCGATGTCTATGACACAACCTAGCCTACCCAATTGGTAGCCTATCATTGGACCTATCTTAGACCTACCGTTCGACAAGCAATACATTTAAATTAAATTTGTATGAAGTAGTGAATTGCAGTTTGGTTTCCAATCAAGTGCAACACGTGCAGATTGTATAGAATGCAGTATTTAGAGATAAAATGCAGTTATTTACAGCTAGTGTAAGTAAAGATGGTTAATAGATATGTGCAGAGTAGATACATTACCTAGGGAAATGCATGTGTGTGTAATGTAGTTATGGCAGTACAATGCACAGGGCAAAGAAAAATATATGGTATAAATAAATGTTATAAATACAGATGGAATCATACAGATAATATACAGATTATCCTATACCACTGTAGATAGGGCTATACAGATGTGAATTGAAGAGGAACACTGTACAGATTTTGTATGGATGGTAAGGTATGGATAGAGGGGAAGGAAAGAATGGTCTTTGGGAAGAGTTCAATAAGGTGACCGCTGTGGGAAAGAAGTGGTTTTTGAACCTGCTTATGTTAGTCTGTAAACTGAAAACGGTAGAGCCTGGGGGAGGAGCAGAAAAGAGTATGGCCCGAAGACAGGAGTCTGAGAATCTAACATGCCTGGTGCAGGCATCTCTTCTTGTAGACCTCCTGTGATTGCCTGTCAGCAATTCCCTCTCAGCTTAGTACTCTTTTAACGTTCACACTGTCAGTTCGCAAAAATTAAATGTTGATCATGGGTCAATACTCATTTGAACCTTAAAGTAATCAAAAAGTAATCCAAAAGTAATTAGTTACATTACTTTTCAAAAGTAATCAGAAAAGTTACACTACAATTACATTTTAAACAAGGTAACTTGTAACTGTAACAAATTACTTTTTTAAAGTAACTTACCCAACACTGACTATAGTATAGGTGCTATAGTCCACAATAGTATAGTAGGTGCTATAGTCCACTATAGTATAGTAGTCCCATTAACCTACAAAAACCTTGGTGTCTATACTTCATTCACATGACAATATGTTGCTTGTCTTGTGTTCCAGATTACAGAAAAGGTTATATTATTTAAGAAGGCTTAGTCTGTATGGGATTAGTGAGAAACTGATGTTTCTATTTTATCAGGAGGGTTAGAGAGTTTGATTCCTTATGGGTCTTTTCAGCTAAAGCCTCAGATTACTTCAGAGTAAAAACAAGAATGAAAATAATGGGAACAAAATACTAATCTATTCAAGCCATCTATAAATGCATTTTGGACAGGAAGGAATGCAGACTCATCACAAAACACAACTGTGCAGTAATAATGGGTTGATAATTGCATTTGCAATAATTGTGAGCTTGCAGTAGTTATTGTAATAATGTGCAATAATTAATGGTTGTAAATGTTGGGACCGTGCAATAATTATTGAACAATGCAATTACAACAGGACTGTAAATAACTGGGGGGAACGTCTACACCTGTTCACCTGTCCATTTCTGCCTGTTACCTGTCACTGTTACCTTCTCATTGTGAGGTATAGCCAATGGTTACATGACCCTCACCTGTTCCATGACTCCAGTTTTGGATAAACTAGTTACCAAATAAATATCAACAAGCGTTTGGTCGTGACTTGTCATATCATAGATCACGTCATCATTTATTATCATATATCAAAACATGTGTTGCATATCATATCAGTCATATTGTCATGTCATGTCTACTGAATGACTGCTGAACACCTTCTGAATTTCTCAAATTTTCTTACATTAAACCCATGCAGTCCTCTTATTGTTGGTGTTTCTTTATTCAAGTGTCTCACACATTATATGTTAATATTAAGTGGCAGGGCCACCATTAGCCTCAGAAGAACTTTGATCATTCTTGGGATCCTGTTGTACAGATCTTGGGGTTTTGGCCCATGCTTCCAGACAGCATGTTTTCATGCACATTTGTATGAATGGTGAAGGCTAAACCTAGTGGGATTAACACTCACAGCTCTACATGTGAAGGCTAAACGTAGTGGGATTAACACTCACAGCTCTACATGTGAAGGCTAAACGTAGTGGGATTAACACTTGCAGCTCTACATGTGAAGGCTAAACCTAGTGGTATTAACACTTGCAGCTCTACATGTGAAGGCTAAACCTAGTGGTATTAACACTTGCAGCTCTACATGTGAAGGCTAAACATAATGGGATTAACGCTCGCAGCTCTACATGTGAAGACTAAACCTAGTGGGATTAATGCTCACAGCTCTACATGTGAAGGCTAAACCTAGTGGGATTAACATACGCAGCTCTACATGTGAAGGCTAAACATAGTGGGATTAATGCTCACAGCTCTACATGTGAAGGCTAAACATAGTGGGATTAATGCTCACAACTCTACATGTGAAGGCTAAACCTAGTGGGATTAATGCTCACAGCTCTACATGTGAAGGCTAAACCTAGTGGTATTAACACTTGCAGCTCTACATGTGAAGGCTAAACATAGTGGGATTAACGCTCGCAGCTCTACATGTGAAGACTAAACCTAGTGGGATTAATGCTCACAGCTCTACATGTGAAGGCCAAACCTAGTGGGATTAATGCTCACCGCTCTACATGTGAAGGCTAAACCTAGTGGGATTAACATTCGCAGCTCTAGGCTACATGTGAAGGCTAAACATAGTGGGATTAATGCTCACAGCTCTACATGTGAAGACTAAACTTAGTGGGATTAATGCTCACAGCTCTACATGTGAAGGCTAAACCTAGTGGGATTAACATTCGCAGCTCTACATGTGAAGGCTAAACATAGTGGGATTAATGCTCACAGCTCTATATGTGAAGGCTAAACGTAGTGGGATTAATGCTCACAGCTCTACATGTGAAGGCTAAACATAGTGGGATTAATGCTCATAGCTCTACATGTGAAAGCTAACCATAGTGGGATTAACATTTGCAGCTCTACATGTGAAGGCTAAACCTAGTGGGATTAATGCTCACAGCTCTACATGTGAAGGCTAAACCTAGTGGGATTAACATTCGCAGCTCTACATGTGAAGGCTAAACATAGTGGGATTAATGCTCACAGCTCTACATGTGAAGGCTAAACATAGTGGGATTAATGCTCACAGCTCTACATGTGAAGGCTAAACGTAGTGGGATTAACATTTGCAGCTCTACATGTTAAGGCTAAACATAGTGGGATTAACATTTGCAGCTCTACATGTGAAGGCTAAACCTAGTGGGATTAACACTCACAGCTCTACATGTGACTTCATTCCAGACATGATCCTGGTGTTCATGGAACCCCCACAGATTTTGTTTAGCAGTGTGAGTGACAAAATATGAGAACATCACAAATCAGAAGTTTGATTTTTGAGATGTCTTTTAACACACCACACACACACACACACACAGAGAGAGAGAGAGAGAGAGAGAGAGAGAGAGCTGTTCCTCTAATGACACTTAAAACAAATGAGAGAATTAGGCAATAATGAGTCTTTAACTAGGTCACGTGCAATTGCTTCTCAAATCAGTTATAAATTGCACCAACAAATCAAATTCGAAAACTACTTTATAAAATGTCTGCAGTGGAATCGACTGAATGAAATGCGGTCTATCGCAAATAAACCGGCAGCAAATGTAAATCATCTCCCGTTACTGCTCTGTTTATGGTTTCCTTTCAATGGCCAGGCTTGAAATGCAAATTGAGATACACCAGCAGCTCCTGACTGAATCGGATCAAGATAACGGCGCGCGCTGAATAAACGCAGAGGCAGCGGATCTTAGCGCGTGAATTACGTGGTGGTTACCGGCAGGTCATCAAATGACCTACGGGGAGTAGCGATAACAACACACGGGCAGGAAACATCCATCTTGTTTCCGATCAATAAATAGTCTAGCTTCGTGTTTCTGTCACAACCCATATGAAGGCACCGTAATTATCGACAATGGATAGAAAAGAAGAGCAAATGTGATAAGTGATGCCTTCACGTGTTCACGTGAATGATCCTAACGTGAGGCGATATAATGGCGCTCACGCAGATGAATACAACATATCTGCATCAGAGCACCGAAGGGCACGAATTTCGATATTTTAATTATGATCAAACCATATGAGTAGTGCCACCGTTCCAGAAATGCACAGTGATGGATGGATGACAGTTTCCTCGCTAAAAAAGTTAGCGAGTAACGCGAGTGCGCCTCCTTAACGGCTGCCACGGGGCTTCTCCTCGAGGTGGAATACGGAGATGGAGACGCCTGCATCGCAATTATCCTCGTTAGAGCCCCTACAGTCTGTACATATTCAAGTGCAGGCCTGATTTAAGCGATCTAGAGTCAATGTAGAACACGTGTGGCTCTTGAGCCCTGAGATCAGTGTTTCTGCCTGGGAGAAAACCATATGAAAGTTGGTTTAAATGTCAGGGACAATACGGAATACATTTAGCTCTGCGTGTGGGATGAGGTTAGTGTGGCTGGAACTGAACGGTTCCCTCGTCTGACCTGTCGGCAAGAGTAATACAGTCATAACGATAGCAAAGAGGAGAGCATTTCTAACTTCTTGCTTTTTGAAAATGCAACTGAGCTGAATGTAATGAGTTTATTTTGAAACAGACATATATTTCAACCATGAATCATAATCAGCAGCCATTCTAGAACCTTCTAGAGAATGCTTCCCCTTGGCATGACCTGGTAACTGGAGACCCTAGCCGCTATGGGTTTGGACCTGATTAAGAGGGCCTTTACTCCGCCCACGTCTGATATCCTGCATTTGTTTCATTATCGTAGTGACTGTTCTCGTCAGCAGGAAGTGAGGTGGGTGTGTCTTTATCTCTTTCCTCTGCTTGCTCCCCTGCCGAAACCGAAGTGGTGACCTACATCCAGGAAGGGGTGAGCGCCAGGCTCCTTGACATCAAACAAACAGGAATCTGGGTAGGAGGAAGACTCAGTGTATGATGAATGGGCTCATATAGTTTACCCCCCCCCCCCCCAAACAACAACAGAAGTTGAAACTTTGCTTGCCACCGAGGATCCATATATAGAAGCTCAAAAAATTATGTCAAGTTCTTGAGTGTGAAACCCATCATCATATGAAACCCATCATCAGAATCAGGTTTGGAGTTTGAGAAACAACACTAAATTATGATGTTAAAGAATGCTCTCTTGAGATATTACATGTTTAAACGAGCTGCACGCTATAAGATACAAACCATATTTTCATAACCGTCCTACATCTTGTTGTTTTGTTGAACGTTTTCATTGGGACTTCTTTATAGCTGTAATCTCATATCTGTCATCTGTTTATTAATGAACTGCGCAGCTGTCGGCTGGTTCATGCAGAATTATTACCCTGAACACGCTGCAGTCCACTGAGCTACTGAACAGATTATTAACGCATGCTGGAACCCCACTGGAGAAACACGGCATCTGTTCTGCTGGAACCAGTCAGGCCAGCTGGCGTGCCCCGGGCACCAGGACAACGTCCTTTGGTCGACGGGTCGCAGGGTCACACGCAGTCATGCAGGCCTTGTAAAGCCCAGGGACCGAAGGTCGACCCCCCCGTCCCCAGGAACAGTGGATTCAGGTCTGGTTGGGGTATCGCAGATTGTGGAAGGTTTGGCCTGTGAGCGGGTGATGAACTAATACATCATGACAGCCAAAACTTTCCATCACTACAGAGAGAATGACAGACACAGAGGGGCTAAACGAGGGAGCATCAAAGGAGACAAAAAGAGACACAGAATATGAATGATCAGTGTCAGACCTTGCTTAAACATTTTAATATAAACTAATGTGTGTGTGTGTGTGTGTGTGTATACCCTCCCCCCAGGGCCCCCGTCTCTCGTCCTGCGCCCAGACGAAGGCTGAGTGGGGATGGGCTTCGTGGCTTCGTTAATACTAATGCGTGACGATGATGCGGGCGGTTCTCATGATCGCCACGGCAGTCACGACATGGAGGTGAACGTCCTTGGGTAGGAGCAGCCTGAATTAAGAATCACTGTTCGTTAACAAACTCGCCTAAATTAAGCTTTTAGAAGACACTTTACCCTATGAGCTAATAATAAATCACCTGATATATGGGATACTAACCTGTAACCAGGATGTAGCGTTGTTCTCTGCTTCAGTGTCACCCTATAAACCTGAAACATCATAAACTTTCACAGTGTTTGGAGGGAGTGGGTAAGAATAAAACACAACTACCAGAAGTTTATACTTCAAGGAGTTAATACTTATAGAATTTAGAAGACACTCCTATCCAAAGCAAATGATATGATTTCATTCACATCTACATTTTTACTCTTGAAGTACAGTACTGACACTTCTCACAAGCTTTCTCTACTTTGTTCTGCCCTCTCCATATCAGTCATCGGTTCTGGAAATGTAAACTACTCCCACACTTCCTCTCACCTTCGCCTCGGGAGAATCCCAGATGCCATGTTGAAGGGCGGTCCAGTTCTCCAATGGGGCGAGGAAGTAGCTACCAGCAGGCCCCCAAACCCTCGGCTCCTCCTGAGGGAAGGAACATTACATTTCCGTAGACCTGAGACAGCAATATATACTGAAATGCTTTTTGAAATTGTCACAAGTGGAGCAAACTGAAGCCATGGACAATTGTTAGTAGAAGCTGCATACATGTTTTAATGTTTAATGTTTTAATGCAGTTTGATTGACTACAGTCTTTAAAAAGTAATGGCTGACTAACAAAACTCTGACCTTCAATTAATCACTTCTATAACTCAACAACTCAACCTCAATGTTTTTATGTGGCGAGTTTAAAGTTATATTGAAAGATCTGGAAAATACATTTATAGGCACTTGCACTTGTTTTAAATGAAGGTTTATTCCTTGACGATACTGCATGTAAAATGTAAATTCTGATTTGTATATGTATTTTGTATAACTTTTTATATTGTTTTTTTTTTTAAAAACAGGTCTCTCTTGTAAATGAGTCTGTAAGCCTCGAGATTATCCTTTCTAAAGAAAGGAATAATAATAATTAAAAAATGTTTTCCACCGTTGTACATAAGTGGATAACATAACAGTATGATAATACGCTAACAATTAATGAAGGTATATCGCTATGGCAATAAACTAGCATGTGTACATGTTTGCCAGTGATTGAGGAGTGAGTTTTTTAAAAAAACATCCTTTGTTCACACAATTCCTTTAGAACAGGGGTGAGGAACATTTTTTCATTAGGGGCCAGATAAATATTTTTATATCAGGCCACGGGCCACAGACTACCATGACATAACATATAGCTAACTAGAACGGGCATAATACATGGTAATGGTAGTATAAAAATACCTTACCTTGTCACAGTTTTAATGTGAGGGCTGAGAATGTTTGGTCTTGACCAGCTGTGGAATATCTGGGGGCAAAGATGCTGTGGCTACACGTAACTGATTCTCCAGGTGGGTATCTGTTCATCTTGAACGAAGTCGGTTTTTTTGCATGTGACAGCTTTGAGAAGAATTATTCACAGCGGTATGTGGTTCCGAACAGTGATGCCATTTTAAGTGCATGTTTCCTTAAATTTGGAAATTCACAAGCACTTGTGTTGTGTTTGTATAATTCTAGCAGGTCCATGGTGCTGTGCCTGGCCTTTTGCTGACAGTTATTCTGAAGTTCAATGTACTGCATTCTGGTACATCAGACACATTTACATTGAATGGTGTTGCAAAAATGTTAAGATCTTGTTCTTTTGCTTTCACATCTTGAAATCTCTGAGCAAATGCTTCTAGCAAGTAGGTACATTCATTTGCATATTCATTTGCATATTCATTTGCATATTCTTTTGTCCTTTCTGGCACAGGATTGTGGGGAAATGCCCAACATTGCCCCTTGCAAGTTGCACTTGCCACAACTTTAATTTGGCTTCAAATTACTTCACATGAGAAAGGAGTGAGACTAGGAGCTGATTAGGCCCTTGCAGTTTAACATTGAGCTCTGACTAATAACTTGTGATGTCAAATCACAGATCCACTTGACATCATTGAGTTTTTCATTACATTTCCCTTTTGTTTCCATGACACTTTTAACAGCATCTCGGAGTTCATAAAATCTCTTGAGCATGTTAGCCCTGCTAAGCCATCGCACCTCACAGTAGTAAACCAAATCTCCATAGTCTGTTTCCAGACTTTTCAAAAATTCCTTGAACTGTTGATTATTTAGCCCTCTACTTTTAATGAAGTTAACGCAGGAAACAACAGTTGCCATTACATCTTTCATACACAGTGACTGTGAGCCCAGATTTTCTTGGTGAATAATACAGTGACATGTAAATAAACTGCTGGTATCTACATCAACACGTGCCATCTCTTTTTTAATTAGTGCCACCAATCCTTTATGTGTCCCCACCATAGTTGGTGCACCATCAGTTGTCATTCCACATAATGTGTTGAGAGATAAACCATAGGACTGCATTGCTATTATTAGCTTCTCAAAAACGTCCTCACCTTTGGTTGTATCATGCATGCCCACCAACGAAAGCAAATCCTCTCGTGTTAAAATCCGCCATATTTCCACGTACGAAAATTGCTAACGTGTTCGTTATGTCTTTTGTCTCGTCTAAAGCCAATGAGCAGAACTCAAAATCCTTGACAGAATCTTTCAGAGATTTCTCAATATCCTGTGCCATATCGCCAATACGGTCAGACACGGTCCGACGAGAAAGGCTGACGTTCTGGAACAGTTTCAGCTTTTCTGGAGCGAGCGCCTGAGCAGCAGCGACCATACATTCCTTCACAAACTCTCCTTCAGAATATGGCCTCAGCCTCTTTGCTATCAGTTCACTCACCACGTAACTCGCCTCAGTCACACTGTCCAGCTCCTTTTTGGGTCGTGTAAAAGACGCTTGCTGTGTAAGCAAATTATTTTTAAGCTCCTTTATTTTCTCTGCTCGTACTGCTCCTTGCAGTGTAGTATAACTTGCGTGTCTGGTGGTGTGATGTCTTTCAATATTGCTTTTCTTGAGAACAGCGAGGGCTTCTCTACAAATTAAGCATATTGGCTTTCCTTTCTCTTCAACGAAAAAATATTCTGTCGTCCATTTTTCTTGAAAGGCACGACATTCATCATCAACTTTCCTCTACTTCGCCATTTTTCCAACTCGGACAAGCCTACTTCATGTCAGAAAGATGCATCTAATTGGATGAACCTACAATCATAGTTCTTGCAGCTGATTGGTTTGTTGAAAATATGCTAATTGAGTTGGAGAGTATCAAAAGTGACTGCATAAATCCTAAATATATATTTAATAAAATATAGAAAATACTTGACGGGTCATATATGGCTGAGTGGGGGGCCGTATACGGCCCGCGGGCCGGAGGTTCCCCACCCCTGCTTTAGAACGTAGCTACTCAAGCTATGTACGCATGACACACATACAGATTTCTGTGGTGAGGGTAATGGAGGGTGAGGGTAATGTTCCCATTGTCTTCTCGTACATGACAGCTAACATTAATGCTAGACAAGTAATGATAATGCTAGTGTGAGTAATGTTAACAACAATGTTGGTGCTGGTCTAACGCTAGTGCCACTTAGCAGCGAGGAGCCCGTTAGTGTAACAACTAGTCACGACATTAGCAATTAGGTCTATAAAGAAGAGCGGCCCCATAGTTGGTCAAAGCATCAAACGACATCATTAAATTATTGTATATTATAACATATGATAAAATTAATAGTGTGACAAAAGGTTGTCACTGAGTAAATACACTGATCTTGTGAACCTAGGATTTTTTTTATTCACTGTAGAAATTCAGAATGTAATACATGATGGTTTGCTGATACTGGCCGACACACACACACACCATTATGTGGATAAGGGGAAGACTGGCACCTTGTCTCTCTTCAAGCGAATATGACTTGCCCCTTACAAACTGATCTGTGATCAGGCGACTACATCCTAACTCGTTTGTCAGCGTTAGCGTGCTCTAATTGTACATGGGTTTTGCGTGTGCATGCGTGCCTTAGGCTGGTCAGTTGCCTCCTTGGGTAAGTGTGAAATGAGTGTGAAATGTGCTCAGGTAATAAGCCTGTTTTCACCAGCCTCCCTCTCCTCCACTCGCACGTGGAACCTGTAATTTCAACAACAACTAAATGAATGCCTAAACGACCCCTCGCATGCACCTCGCAGCATGTCCTGGGGGTAACTAGCAGTAATTGTGCTCTCTTGCCCTTCATATTCCTCCTGGAGCGATCATCTCCTCTTTTTTTGCAGCGCAATCATGTAAGCTAATTAAGATGCTGTTTAAAACCCATGTGAGGACATTCAGGCCGGGCAACACACCCCTCTGACATACACAAATACACTGGCATTTAGTTGCAGCTAATCCTGGAGCATCTTTTTTGCCCATAGTTTCCCCATTATATAATCTACTATGATCTGATTTCTAACTGCCAGGCAATATTCTTTGTAGAACAGTAGTTAAATTTAAATATTCCATGTCAGCACAGATGGCCTTAGTACAATCAGTAGTGTCAGTTCCACTCATTCTAATACTGCATGTTGTGTTTGTGTTATAGTCATTGTGTGCCTTTCCGATACATTGATGCTAATAGATAATAGCACAGATGCCAAGTGTGACTACTGCAGAATATCAGTGTGTAATCATGGCAGCAGTGCTACAGAATTAGCTTTAGCCCCCATACATTATCATTAGCTACAGTAGTCTACAAATCCTTCCCATGCCTCCTTACAAAAACTGGTTCACTTCTCCAGCTCCAATGTTTTTATATGGTTTTTGTCTTTATAGTCTTTAGGTGGTCTCTTTTTTGGTCTATTTACCACTTTTGCAGAACCTTGAGAAACTGTTCTGTTCTGTACCTTTTTCCCCTGCTGGTGGATAGCATTACCAATTTCTACCTGCATAAGGTCATTTCCTGGTGAGAAGAGGCATTTCTCTTCCTTTGTGGAGGTGTGAGAAGGGCCTGTTGAGGTCCAGAGGGCTCCATCCCAGATCACCTCTGCCATCTGACTCAACACCTCCATCATCTCAGCTGCTGAGGAACCTCTCTGTTGAAGGTCTTCTCTCTGGTTCTTGGTTTGGAGCTTTATTCCCAGTTTGTTTCTCAATTTTGTTCACTCTGCTGTCTTCATGCAAGAGTTTCCTTTCCACACACAACCACTCCAACGTGAATATTTTTGGCTCCAGTTAATCTTTAAGGTCTCTCAGTCATTATGCTACTATGTGTATAACTGCACTACACTGCTAACTAAGCATTTTTGCTTTGTCATTTAGGAAAAATTTTGGTTTTTTTGCTTTTCTCCAGGTGAACGATATCATATGATTCATTTCAAAGTCTTAATTATGCCTCAGTGCCGCGTGTGTTTTCCAGTTTTACCGAGACATCTCTCACGAGGCCTTTGAAGTCGATAGAGCTGCCCAAACCTTGCGTTCGCACCGTTCCTGCGCCAGCCGGCAAGAGCCCACGTGGGACGTTTCTCCATTTACATTCCATTATTTAAATTTCCTCAGGAGCGGAAGAATTAATGACTCGTGCCGCTGACGAGCTGCCTCGTCCCTGCCGACGCTAAATTACAATCATCTGTCTCTGCAGGTCAGCGTGCATGTACAGGAGGAGAACTGAGGGGTTGGTGGGGGTGGAGTCGTCAAAAAGTTTATCATCAAACAAACAGGCATCGGCTCCTTCACTCTCGGGGTGTGAGGGGGTTAGGAGTGAAGGCAAGCATGATTTATTGGCGAAGATGTGGTAGACGGACGCGAATAGGTGCTTCGCTAATGACTGCAGCACGCTGTTTGAGATGGAATGAGATTTGATAAAGGCTACGCAGTCTCTTGTGACTGATGAACGTTTGCCACAAATTATGCAGTGAAATAGCAAAACAAGACCCACAGCTAAAGATGCTAACCAGTGCGCACGCGACCTTGTGTCAGCACTGAAGACGGCAGAAACTGACTTATGTTCATAGCCAGTTTGTGATGTGAAGTAATTATAACATGTTTATTTTTTATTATCCTCCTCACTGCAAATGAAAATGTTTACATTTCAAGATAGCACAAAAATAGCAAAGGGATATTAGCCTATATAGCAATATATTGATGTTATTCATTGTTCTGTGACCAAATACACTTAGACCACTTAACTGGGTTGCAAGTATATTTTATTCATATTTACAATCGATCATATGGACCATAGCACAAGAAGGGTGCATTTTTAGTAGAAACAGGAAGGAGCCTGCTCTCTTAAAGGGAAATCACACAGACGTGTGCGCACACACGCGCACGTACACAGTTTAATTAAGTGCAACAAAGACTGGACGACTTGAACTTCGCGAGCAGCAAAGCAGCCTTGCAAGTCAAGAGTTATGCCGACAAACTGTTCGTGCACAGAACCAGTTAATATCGATTAACTTTATGTTATGTACACTGATCTGCGCTCATTTATTTAGACGATGTGCTGAGTATTCTAGACAGCTCACTCTCAGTCTAGATCAATATTAAACTGTCAGTGAGGGTTCATCATGGAAAATCCACTTAAGATTGGTGTTAATATGCGAGATCTGCTCCATGTTGGGTCTGAAAAGTATGTAACCAGAATTTTAAACATACGTATATATTTTAACCTGGAGAAGATTAATCTTCTTTAATCTCTCAATATAATACAGTATATTTATTACTCATTAAATGAAGGTCAGTAAAAAAGAAAAAAGAGAACAAAGGTGTAAACACCAAGGCAAACATTAAGGCGTTTAACATATGGGTTCTGCTGCATGGGCACATCTTTAATGACAGAATAAAAATAAATACTCTTTTCTAATAATGCATAATCTAGATTGTTCATTATAAAATGACAGCGTATTCTACCTACTATTACTTTATACTTTTAATGCCTATCAATTTCATAGTCACACAAAAAACGAAAACAATTTCAAGTTTGTGACGGTCACTAATGGGAGTGAAGTGAACACACCTTTATGATACATAAAACTAAACTGAGCCTCAAACGTAATTAGTTTGTTGGCAGCCAGTTCATTATGTAATATATGTAAGATTACATCAGGCATTTGTTTCATAATATAGCAAGGCATGAACTACAAAAGACTCACACAATCCTGTGTTTTTAGAACCCTGTTAACATTCCCACATTAGTTCCACAGTAGCCATTACTGCCTCATCCATTAAACAAATTAGAAATATGGAGAAATACACAAACAACTCTTCATTTTCAAATAAATAATTTTATCAGTAATAAAATTTGGCAGAATTTTGATATATATTGCTTAGATGGATCAAAGATTTTTTTTTGTTTTGGTCATGCAAAACACCTGAATTGTTAAACTTGATGTGAGTTTCAGTTTCTTGACCCCCAGACATACCACTAAGAGGAGACAAAAGACCACCAGAAGACAAAATGATGAGATATGGTTACCAAGGAGCTATAAATAGAGCTGGGGGGGTAAGTGGCACTGTCCATGGCACCCCATTTCTGTCCCACAGAGCTACTCAAATATATTCAGTCATGACAAAATGACACTTCTGAACAGGGACTGGGGTAGTAGCAGCAGATTATGAGCACCCCTGCAATTCCATATTGGAGGGAATGTGAAGACTCTTAGAAAATGGTCTCCTGGACAACAAGGTGGTAAGGAGAATGGGGGGGGGGGGCAGCTGAGAACAAGGGGCAAGCTAATCAAAGCTTGTCTGACATCAATCCAACTTCTGCTTCTTCACCGGCTTCACTGGACACATAACTGATTTTTTAAGCTGTAGAGGGAGAGACAGACAGACAGAGAGAGAGAGAAAGAGACATGAGATGACAGTAAATCTTGACATGCACTGTAAAACCATAGTGTATTTCCTCTGAGTAGCACCTAGGAAGTAGGAACACATATTCACAGACATTTCTCATGCACGGACACAGTGTATGCTCTCAGCACACACTCTTTTCCTAGAAACACTTTGTAGGCGTGGAGATAGACTCTACAGCCCCTCCGTTGCCATGATCAATTTGCGTTGGCCATCCTTGAACCCGTCCTACGGTATTTTTAGGTACACCACCCAGACACTATTTAGTCATCACTGTCAGTGGTCCTGTGCTCAGGAACTAACTAGTGGTGAAGGGATAGAAAAATCGCATGCATGCAAATTCATAGACTGCAATAGTACATTTATAAAATGCAAATATAATATATAGCCAAAGTATGTGGACACATGACCATCACATATAGAAACTTGTTGGACATCCCAGTCCAAAACTAAAGGGATGAATATCGAGATATTTGAGGCTATATTGGCCTCGGTTGGTCTAGGAAGGTTTTGCACAAGATGGCGGACTGAGAAGGGCAATTGTGAGGTGAGGCACCGATGTTGGAAGATAAATCCTGGCTCGCAAACATTCTAGTTCATTGTAAAGGTGAAACATTAACATTACCCTTTAGTGGAACTAAGGGGCCCAGCCAAAACCCTGAAAACTACACCCAGAATATTATTCCTGCCTCTGCCAAGATTATTAGGTGTACCTAATAATCTTAATGTAGATGTAAGGAATTTGCGAGATATAGCCCCTGAAGACATCTAATGATGCTTTGTCCCAACAATTATCAATGCTGTAATGTTGTTTACTAATGCCTGTGTCATGACACTTTGCCACAAGCCGTCTTATTAGCAAGAAACACAACAGGACGCCACTGTAAATGCCTCCGTTTTGGTTTCCTCTGTCTGAACTGGAGCAGCGAAGGGTCATTATCCCTCTTCCGCCACCAGTCCCAATCTCCTGCCTTTCCAACCTTCTTATCATGCACAATTGGGCTCCATTCTGCCCCTTCAGACTTGCCCCGCAGAGCCCAGACTAGCTGGAAGTTAATTGGCTGCCCATGAGGACAGAGTGATGTCACACAATGTCCTTTACGCTCAGCAGGAGGGCCCAGTCCATTAGCCCGGCCTAATGACGGGCCACAGTAGAGCGAGGGAGGGAGAGAGCGAGAGAGAGCGAGACCTGGAGAAAAGGCTCCTTGTACAGGAATGTCGTGCAGACGCATTACGGAGTTGACACATGACATGTCCGCAACGTAGGCCCACAGCTCGTCTCCAGGCAAACGTCTTCGGGTCAACTCTGTGGCTCTGTGCTGTCATTTCAACAATTCCCGTGAACAGCAAATGCTCCATTTCTTAGCGTTAGCGTGAGGAGTGACCATTAGGTCATAAGGATGCACTGACCTTCAGCTTGTAGGCTCATAGTAAGTCATAGTAAAGCCTGTGGATGGCACAGTTACAATATGGGAGTAGCAAACTACAGTGGAGTCATAGAAACTGCATCCAGTAACTAAAATATTAGGACAAAGCACAGTTCAGATGTAGTGTTGACTACTGTCAAATCTATTTCTGCTTGTGTGTTTGAACAATACTTCTAAGGATTAAGACTGCTAAGAGTTTTGGATTTGAGTCAAGGGCATAGCACTTGCTGAATTAGTTATCAAATGAAAAGGGATTTCTTTCTTATAAAGATTCTCATTGCCTACAGCTGTAGCTTCTTTTTTTGCTGGGTTTCTTAAAAGAAAGATCATTGTTGGTCTATCGAACATCACTGCTGTAGTTTGATGCAGTTGACAATGCCTTCTTAATAGATGCTGGGTTGCCGAGGTTACTGAAACCAGGGCAACGTTCATTTTGTTTACAGTGGACATGCATGTTGCACTTTTGTGATGGGGCTGACATCAGTAAACAGCTGCCACATTAATGTTTAAACGCTTTGTGCTCTCGGTAGCTTGGCTCAGGCATGCTGGGAGCTGTGGCAGAGCGAAAATGTGGACCGGCTGAAAGTTCCCAGGAGCTGGAACAGGAAACACTAAATTGGGGTAACAGTTGGCAATTTACATGTGTTTAACACAGGTTTAAATAAGAAGTCGAAATAGTGTCTCTGAAGCTATAATTAGAGTGACGCTATGTCTGATAGCCTCGGAGAGATTAAAAGCAAATCAAGGAGGTTTAATTACAATATCTAGTCCAAGCACGGGGGGGGGGACACATTCTTCTCTGCAAGGTGAAATAGAGCGTAAGTGCTTCATATGACATTTAAAGAGCTGTGTGTGGCTCATTAGATACAACAGGACAGAGAGAGTGAAAGAGGGGTGGGAGAGAGAGGGTGGGAGAGAGAATGGTATATTGTATATTCATTGCGTTAGTAGTAGAGCGCCGAAAAAAGTGTCTCGGTCTATTCTGTCCCCTGCTTTAAAAGGCCAGACCTCAAAGGGCAGCAGTCAGTCGATAAAAGACCATCTTTCTAAAATGGCATCAGCTCTGAGCTAGATCTGACCCTCCCCCACACACCACCTTCCATTTCCATGAGCACGGCCCCTCAGGCCAGAGGAAAGTGAACATTTGTACCTACAACAGCGAGTCTGTCTCTGCCACTCAACAGCCTCATCACTAATTTAGTGCCCTGTCGGGTGTAGGTTACCAATCCGGCCGGGTGGATCGGTGACAGACGGCACATCACCCCCGAGGCTCCGTCTCGCTCCCTGAACACGGTTTGCAGATTAACGTTATGTACGACAAATCGGATCCTTGCGTTACCAGCTTTGCGAAAAGTGGCCACGTCAGCTGGGTGCTCATTAATATGCATGAGCTGCCGGCATGCAGATGCTTGCGTTTCTGAGCGCCCCGTGTGATTCTTATCTTCATGGGGATTGCAGTTTATCGCCCTGACAAATCTGTGGCCGTAATCTGTTTGTTGAATCCTGAAAAATGGCTTCCGGGGAGCGAACCATCGGTCCGTTAGGCAGCCAGCGGGCGAAATGAGTGCTGAAACAGGTCGCGTCCGCCGCGAGCCGAATCGAGCCGCTCCCGGGCCCCGCCTGCGTGGCTGTGGACCTTCCGCTTCGTCCATGTAAGCTGTCTGCAAACGAATGCAAACGACACTTTCAAGCCAAAAGCAGCCAGCTTTATGAACGGAGCCTGCTCTGCCTTGCAGATGTGACCTCCGTCACCCCCGAACACTCCATCTCCTCCGTTGTTGACGGCTCTTTGAGGAGTGCAAAACGGGCCACTCGCCCCCGGGCCCTCGAGGACTTGTTAATGCAATCAGCATTCCTTCATTTCCTAAGCACTCAGTATTAAGCTCAGCCCTGCCCTGGAGAGCCCTTCTGTTCTGGAGGCTCCGCCCACCGTATGGCTCAACTTGGCTCAGAGATGCCACCCCACCCCCGCTCCACTCCCTGACAGAAAGCTCTTGCTCACTGCAAAGTGAATAGGTAATCACTCGAGGGAAAGTGGATCGACCTGGCTGACACTGACCCTGGTCAAAATGAAGCGGGGTGGGGGGGGTGCGGGGCGATAACCCGGCGAAGCGCCTCGGCCCGCCGTCTGCCCGCCCACTCGCCTGTTCTATTTTTGTTGTCTATTTGTTGTTGTTGTTGTTTTGGGGATGTCCACTTTGGCCGAAGACGGAAGCGCAGCGTTTTATCCCCTCGTCTGTCTGTGAGCGTTGGGTCATGGAGGGGGAGGGGAGGGTGGGGAGCAGATCTGTTTGCTGGGCAACTAAGCGGGTGTCTTGTAGAGAGGCAGAGAGGCCGGGCAAGCTCGGCAGGACGCTGTAGTAAAACAAACAGCATGAAGCTGGCAAACGAACCCCAGCTCCCCTCCTTTGTGCCCGTGAAGGTTTCACTCTCATGCAGGTCCTTGAACAGTCAAGTACAGTAAGCCAAGGTGAGCGCCTTAAAACCTGGAAGACATTTACTGTCTCTTTCACGTCATTTCACAGCTCCTGACTCCAGTGAGTGTTTGACCTCTTTGTGATATAGGTGTGAATTATTCACAAAGGTTTATCTGCCAGGGAATTTGCAGGCTGAATCCCCTTCGGATGAGCTTTGAAACGTCTTCAAGATCACACCCCTCACTTTGCTACTACCAGACTCTCCTCCACGTGGTCTCCTGCTGCTTCTGGGACAGCACAGATAGTCAATAATTCAAATTAAGTATGCAATAAAGGAGCCCAGAGACAAACCTTGTATAATAGCATTGATGGCTTTGGACTGTGGGGTCGAAATCAATTGCCGTCCTGCCTTCACAGACCCCTCCTCCCCTCTCTTCATCCCTCCTTCCCTGGCCATCTTCCTCCTCCTCCTCCGTCTCCCACCCATGTTCCATGGACGTTCCTTCTCCTGTCCGGCACCCCCGTTGCCAAATTGACGTCGGTAAAGCGTCCTGTCTAGGACGGGCCATATGCTTCCCTTCTCTGCTGCTGAGGGTCGGTCTGTTCCCCGCGCCGGGTCTGAACGAGAGGCGTCCAATCAGCACCCCTCCACCCCGCCCCACCACATTCCAATTCGCCTGATGCAAAAGACGGCCCAGCTCTAGGGGGCGGGTCTACCGTCTGTCTGCTGTCATCAAAGCTCGCACGCTTTCGTACACTTGTTCACCGTTTGTTTCTTTACTGCCTTGTGTGAGGACAGGGTGTCGTGACCCAGTAGATAAGGGACAGACCAGCTGTCCTGAGGCTCAACCCCAGGTGAGTCTCTGTGAGCTAAAGATGTGGCACCAGGGGCTTCAAGCTGAATCAATCAAAGTGAAACATGAAAGCGCTCTAATAGGTTTCCACCAGGCCCGGGAAGTTAGGATGGGGAATTAAAGGGAGATTTGTGCGTAGGAGCACGGCTACAGGATCTCCTGTGCTAAACTGTGGCATTTCACTTCTATCAATATCACTTGGTTCAATACTCATTATAGAATATGCAGAATATTCGCTGCCCTATGGGGTGAACAGCAGTCAGTTCTGACAGCCAGTTAGTAGGACGTGAAATTGAGGTAGACCATGTACCATATGGACCTGGCCACACTATACAGCTATACATAGATTGACAATCTCATCAGCAGACCAACCCCCAACAGGTTTAATGTCTCCCTCACCCCTCAACAATATGATGAGAAAACGTGTTCCTGCCCAGCATATGACACTATGAAAAAGTAAATGACAGGCAGCAGGGAGACGGGGAAAGCTGCACTGACACAGTAAATGACAGACAGCAGGGAGGCGGGGCTAGAAGCACTGACACAGTAAATGACAGGCAGCAGGGAGACGGGGCTAGAAGCACTGACACAGTAAATGACAGGCAGCAGGGAGGCGGGGCTAGAAGCAGTGACACAGTAAATGACAGGCAGCAGGGAGGCGGGGCTAGAAGCAGTGACACAGTAAATGACAGGCAGCAGGGAGGCGGGGCTAGAAGCAGTGACACAGTAAAAGACAGGCAGCAGGGAGGCAGGCCAAATGCAGCGACACAGTAAATGACAGGCAGCAGGGAGGCGGGGCTAGAAGCACTGACACAGTAAATGACAGACAGCAGGGAGGCGGGGCTAGAAGCAGCAACACAGTAAAAGACAGGCAGCAGGGAGGCGGGGCTAGAAGCACTGACACAGTAAATGACAGACAGCAGGGAGGCGGGACCAGAAGCAGTGACACAGTAAAAGACAGGCAGCAGGGAGGCGGGGCTAGAAGCACTGACACAGTAAATGACAGACAGCAGGGAGGCGGGACCAGAAGCAGTGACACAGTAAAAGACAGGCAGCAGGGAGGCGGGGCTAGAAGCACTGACACAGTAAATGACAGACAGCAGGGAGGCGGGACCAGAAGCAGTGACACAGTAAAAGACAGGCAGCAGGGAGGCGGGGCTAGAAGCACTGACACAGTAAATGACAGACAGCAGGGAGGCGGGACCAGAAGCAGTGACACAGTAAATGACAGACAGCAGGGAGGCGGGGCTAGAAGCACTGACACAGTAAATGACAGACAGCAGGGAGGCGGGACCAGAAGCAGTGACACAGTAAAAGACAGGCAGCAGGGAGGCGGGGCTAGAAGCAGTGACACAGTAAAAGACAGGCAGCAGGGAGGCGGGACCAGAAGCAGTGACACAGTAAAAGACAGGCAGCAGGGAGGCGGGGCCAGATGCAGCGACACAGTAAAAGACAGGCAGCAGGGAGGCGGGCCAAATGCAGAGACACAGTAAATGACAGGCAGCAGGGAGGCGGGGCTAGAAGCAGTGACACAGTAAATGACAGGCAGCAGGGAGGCGGGACCAGAAGCAGTAAACAGCAGTGAAGCAGTAAACAGCAGTGAAGCAGTAAACAGTGGCTCTGTGACGTTTGTGCCAGGAGACGCACACAGGACAATTTGGACCCACAGCAGGTAGAATTAGAGGTTGAATTTATTGCGCAAGGCTGAGAAACAGCCTGACTGTGGCGTTGGCGTCTTGCTGTTGAAGCAGCTAAAAGTTTCGCACACTGATTCAACGGAGGCTCGAGTCCCTTTTAAGACGACTGCACTGTAAAGGAAGGCAGGTCAAGCACACGAGAGTTTTAAATATCGGGGCACGGCGATCATCTCATATCTCCCCTGATTCAACCATACAGATACTCATTTTTAAAAGGTCAGACAATAGCTTTAATGAATAAGGAATTTAAGTTTCATTGTAAATAAGGACAATTTAAAAGAATTTACAGATCGTAAACTGAATCTGAGACTACTTTTAATATTACATACTTAATCTTGTAAAAGCAAAAATAAGATTTCAAGGATTATTAATCTGGAAGCAATAAAACAAACAATACAACTTTCTGAATTAAGTAATGAGCCTGTGGACAGGGGGGATTATTAACAATCAGATGTGGGGAGGAGGAGTCAATACACAGGATTCTGGGAGGTGTGTCCAGGCACGGAGTGGAGGCGGGGTCAGGCGCAGCAACCTGCTAGGAGGCGGGGCTAGGGGCAGTGGTATATGGCAAGAGGGAGGAACGGATCTTTGGTTCTGTGAGTGTTCTCTTCCGTGTCAGTGAATCCATTTCACCAACCACCTCCACGTCACAAGACATGAACACGCTAACAGATTCAAAACCAGACGGAATGGGAATATACGAAAACGGAGTCAGATGAGACTGCCTTGGTACGGCACAATAACCTTGAAAAATATGTTTACCTCCAATAACACTGTCTGGCACTTAAAATGGGTGGAGCTTGTAATTTGTGATACTGGGCCCATTAGCACTGTGGTCTATGCTGTGGTTTTAAACAAACCAATCACCCTTTTGCAGCGCTATTATGAAGATAAACAACACCCCAGGCAAATTATCTGGCAGCACTGTGTGTATATTTATACATGCTGGTGCATGTTTGTGTGTGCATATTTATGTGTATACATGTTTTTATGTGTGTGTGTGTGTGTGTGTGTGTGTGTGTGTGTGTGTGTGTGTGTGTGTGTGTGTGTGTGTACAGCAGAGCTTCGCAATCTGTCATTTGGTAACTGTTATGGCAATATTGGCCTTTGCAAAACTGATATCACAGAGCTGTAGTATGCAAATGAGACCTATAATGCTTTTATTGTGTGATGTAAGAAACCTCAGGTGTTCCAGGTGTTTACCCTGCGGCAGTTTGATTCAAACAATACAGCATTAATCATTTTGCTTCAAATTTGCTATCCGGTCTTCAACCATGTCACATTAAGGAGTCCCTGGCACAGATTTAATGTATTGAATGTCATAGGTAATATGAGTAAGCAGTTGCAGTTGTGGACAGGTGGGTGTACGTGTCTGCATGTGTGTATATAAAAATTTGTAAGACTACAGCCGGAGGCAGAGCTTTCTCCTTTAAAGCCCCCCAATTATGGAATAGCCTTCCTGCTCCAATCTGAGATTCTGACACAGTTCCAATCGTTAAATCTAGACTTAAGACTAACCTGTTTAATCAAGCCTTCAGCTAATATTCCCCTTGTAAGGTGTAGGGGCTTGGGGGCCCCCAGACGTTGAGATTTCTGGTAATCTGAGATGTTGATGCTGTCATCCAGCTGTGTCATGGCATCACTCTACTTGTGACTATGACTTGACTGGAAAGCAATGTCTCAGTGAGCCCTCATGCCTGTGGTCACCTCTGAACCTCTCCCTTTAGTTATGCTGCTATAGATTAGTCTGCCGGAGCCATATGCTGATCACTGACACATGAGCTATGTACGTTTAAATCAATGGTGGTTTAAATCCATGTCCACTCAGTCTGTATTTCTATCTTCTTGCATGCCTCCACCCAAGACGATTGGAGACAGGCACCTGCAGGCACCCTGGGGGATGGTCTGGCTTGCCGGTGGATGTGCTGATGCCGGGGTTGGATGAGCCGTTGCCACGAGGGGTCGTGCTGGTGCTGGCCCGCCTGAGGCCCACTGCCTGCACCGAGGGGACTGAAGCTGCTTGGCCGGGGAACAGGAGCCTTGACTGTTGCTGTGGAACTTTGAAACCACATTGCGGCCACGGACTTGTGTTAACGGGCCGCCCAATGGAGGATGGGTTCCCTTTTGAGTCTTGGTCCTCCCGAGGTTTCTTCCTAATCCCCACCCTATAGGGAGTTTTTCCTCGCCACTGTCGCCTTTGGCTTGCTCATTAGGATTCTGGACCCATACGATTGTAAAGCTGCTTTGTGACAACGTGTGTTGTGAAAAGCGCTATATAAATAACTTTGACTTTGACTATATTGCGATCTCCATTTCATGCATGCATGTGCGTACATGTGTGGGTGTGTGTATTTGTGCATTTGTGTGTGTCTATGTGTGTATGGAGGTCACAGCTGTTTGGCTGCTGGACCCTTGATAGATGGTTTAAAAGGGACAGTAGTTATGGCACATAGTAATCAGCCTGTCAGCTGGGCCTGACCTGTCACTAATGTATAGCAGGAAAAACGGGCCGGTTTCTCTCACCCCCCCTCTGTTGTTGAGTTGTCCTCTCTCTCTGCCTCCTCCCTTCTAATTAAACCATGTAGACCACTGCCCCTCATGCGCTGAACTACCAGGGTGTGTGAGGAGGCCCATACACACCTGAGGAGGACTCGGTATCAGCAAGCTGACACACACACACACAGGCTGCCAGGGGCATCATGGGAAAGGACTGTATGGCATACATATTCATTCTTTCGTTTATGAAACCTTACTACGCTTCAATGTCTCCGTAGTCTTACATGCCTCTGAATTTTCGTTTCGGCCTGTCAGAGGACCTCCTTTTCACTAGATCCCACAGCACAGTCTGTAAGTGTGCCTCCTTCTGTCCACACACACACACACACACACACACACACACACACACACACACACACACTCACACACACACACACACACACACACACACAAAATGAGGGGCCCAGGCAAGACTGGTAGAGCAGGGCCCAGGGGATGTGGAAGCAGGAAGGAGATTTGCAGAAGGGAGCAGGGTTCAGGTGGTGTTGAAGATGATGATGAAATACCAAACGGATTTGTTCAGAAACAGCCCAATATGAAACCGTCCTTGCCTGGCCAGGGAGGCTACAAAAAAAGTCAAGCAAAGCAAGTAACTAGTCAAACTGTCCGACTTTTGCCCAAGAGAAAGGAAACTAACTTAGGATGCAAAAGTGTCACAAAATTGAGTTTCCTGACCTCATGACAAACCAGGCAATTAAACCCTAATAGTTCATGTTCAATGCTGGGTCCTTCTCCACTGACAGTGAGACCACACAGCCTCTCTTGGGATGGAGTTATTCTTAGGTAATCCCTCATTAACTGAAGTTCCAAAGAACCTTGTTTTCCTGAAGCCACTGTAACTGGTACACTGAGTGAAATCCTCTATGTGACTTCTGTATGGAGAAAGCTTTCACCAAGGGACTCTGCCATACGCTGTTTCAGCAGGAATGACCTTTGGTTTTGGGTCTTTCTGACCAAATTTGGACGCGATGCTGATGTTGTGAGACTCTCAGAGCACTGTGTGGTGCAGTTGGCGGTTTTATTTAACCTTTTAACATTAACTAGAAACCAAACACATCTGAACATTTCTGAGAGCTGTTTCTGAAACCATTCTCAGTGACAGTGTTTCAGAAATCTTTCAGGAAAAAGTAAATTCTCCCTGTCAACACTTTTACCCTCAACTCACTGCTCTCAGAATGTCTTCTTACTGTATATTGCAAGCACACTGTTCTTGCATGAGTCTATATTTACCCACATGAGTCTATAGTTACTCACAAGGGTCTTTATAGTTGCCCACATGAGTCTCAATTGTTACCCACGAGTCTATATTTATCCACAAGACTCTAGATTTACCCACACATTTCAGTACATTTCAGTATTCTTTCTTGGTTCTTGAGTAGGGGTGGACTACCTGACTCTCGTGTGATCATGTACGTATTCCTGAACGTGGTCTCGCTACTGTCTAACAGTCCTTCAGGTGTTATGGAAAATGTTTCTCCAAGATTGGATGATGCATAGTTAAAGAGATGAGCAATTGTTCACCTCCAGAGTTCTTCTTCACTGTGCCTTGTGGTATGAAGGCAAAAGGATGTTCTAGGTCATGGTGCTCCACATTACTTGGTAAAGGAAAAATACCAGGTCCATCTTGCTGCTCCTCAAGCTGCTCTCAACAGTCCATTTGAACATGGCACGGGTTCAGCATTCAGTTATAGCAGATGTCCTTTTGATCCAAAACTCAAATTCCTACAGCATATTTTGGAGCGAAGTTTCTGAATGTAGCCGTTATGCCATGAGCTCCTCTCTGTTTCAACTGTTTCTGCTAAATCTTGGACTTGGGTCTAGTTCTTGTTAGCGTACGTTAAAAACTGACCATCAGTCTGCAGTCCTTTCATGGCCTGTGGGATGATGTGATAACGGAACAGAAGCCCTGAGACTCCTGCCTCAATACTACCTCCTTGCACTCTTCTCATCCCCTACGTAAACATCTGAACTACTGATTCAGTCAGCCCACTATAAGACGGATGGCACGGTGCTGACGTCACATGCTGTATTCCATTTTGCCTCTTGATTTTGGCCAACTCAGATTGTTAATTGTGGCAACCCCTGAATACTGAAATGGCCACACTGGTTGTGGAGTTGTCGATACACCTTCGTCCACATTGAATGTGCTGTGATAATAAACAAGAACATTTAGCCAAGAAATGATCCTGCATAGTCCACATGGATAAAAGACCATGGCCTTTCACAACATTCCTAGTGGTGTAATGGTGGGGGCATTCTGTTTTCAGACTTACTTCCCCATGTTGACCTCTATCTCTAGCTCTTGGTCCATGGCTGGCCACCACAAGAAGGATCAAGATCTTTCTTCCTGGACATACTTGGTTGTAATTGAAGCAGCATTTTCAATAGGCCTGATGATTTCTGAGGAGGAATAACAACCCAAGCACCCCAAAGGATGCAGCCATCTTGCGTACTCGGTGCCTGTTGTAGAAGACGTGTAGAAGACGAGGGTCTTTGGTCTCAAGACAATGCTTGCAAAACTCTCAAATGCTTGAAACAAAACATCTTTGAATGTCTATTTTTGAATTTGGGACATTTTTACTGGTGTGTCACCCATCACGGCCATAATCAGAACTGGGTTCTTTATTTATTTCCTGGTTCTGACATATGAAGTCTACTCAGCATCTGCATTGCAATCATATCTGCTAAGCTATGTTCCTATGTCCCAGATACTGCATTCCTCAGGAAAGGTGCACATGCTTCTACCAGCCGTAGATCAGCTTCCTCCAGGCTTCTTAACACAACACTCACATTTCTGAGATGTTCTTCTCTACTGGCACTCAGTCATCCAAGTGCATTTCCACTTTGGGATTGTCCTCCAACAAGCCCTACATCTTTTGTTGAAGTATGGCTAGTGCAGAAGACACCTCAGAAGGGATACGATTGCCAGGGAACATCTCCTTGTGGGTATATACAATCAGGGTTGCTCGTCCAGAAGTATTCGATGTATGTCGGAGATCTAACTTTCAAAACTGCTGGCCCCCAGATAAGACAACAAATAAAGTCCTTTAGTTTCAATATAAAATACTGCTTGAAGGAAGGAATCTATTTACAGTAAATTTATAGACATTGCAAAGCCTAACAGGACCATTTGGCTTCAGAATGGGCACCACTTGAGCAGCCCATTCTGAAGCTTTAACTGGGACAATAATCCCTCCTTTCAATTGGCAAGTGACTTCAGCCTCGACCTTGGGGTGCATTGCAAAAGGAACAAATCTGTCCCAATAAAATCTAGGAGTGGCATTGGGCACAACATGCCACCCTTACAGCCTTACACTTACACTCTTAACACTAGGGATGTAACGATGCATCACAATACAGTTAATAATGCAAATATATCACAACTGAAATCGATTGAGATGTAAAATGAATCGATATCCTTTTTAATCAGCAGAGGACGCTGGCGCTGTCTTCCCCGTTTGTTTGACGCCAGTAAATTACGTTAGTTGAATGCAATACAAATATGTCGACGGAGCCTCAGGACGTGGAACACGAGGATGCCCCAATCCATTTTAAATCAGAGGTGTGGCAGCATTTTTGGCTTCCTTAAGACAGAAAATGAAAAAGGTGAGATGATAACAGACAAAACAAAACCAGTGTGCAAATACTGCAAGAGGACACTGAACTACACAAATAGCACAACAAACATGGTGCAGCATGTATCCCGGCACCACAGTGAGAAGCTCTGCTCAACACCGCCTAAGCGCTGCTGCTAAAACACTGCTAAAAGGCCAAATCACGCTAACAAGCACATTTACACAACCTCTCACCCAAACCAGTGTGAGAGCCAAAGAAATTACGAGCTGCATTGGCAATTTCATGGCAAAAGATATGAGGCCATTTTCCGTAGTTGAAAATGAGGGATTTCGGCTATTGGCTATTATCGGCTATTGGTCAACACATTGGAGCCTAAATACTGCATTCCTTCACGCCCCCACTTCAGCCAGACTGTAATACCAGCGCTTTACCAAGAAACTAAATTAAAGGTGATTCAAATCTTCAGAAAAGCGGATAGCTTGTCGATTACTATGGACATGCTGATGTTAACTCCTACCTGAGGCGCACCATCTGCACCGAAGGGACTGTGACTACTTGGCCGGGGAACAAGAACCTTAACTATAACTGTAGAACCACCTTTTGACCACAAATACGGACTTGTGTTAATGAGCTGCCCAATGGAGGATGGGTTCCCTTTTGAGTCTTGGTCCTCCCGAGATTTCTTCCTAACATCTAGGGAGTTTTTCCTCGCCACTGTCGCCTTTGGCTTGCTCATTAGGGATCTGGACCCATACGATTGTAATGCTGCTTTGTGACATGTGTTGTAAAAATGCTATATAAATAAATTTGACTTTGACATCTGGACCTCCAGGGCGACTCAGTGTTATCTCACCATCACAGCCCATGCCATCACCACTGAGTGGGAGATGGTGAGTTTCGTTCTTCAAACTTTTCGAAACTTACACTGGGGTCAACATCGCTGAAGTTCTTAAATCTGCTGTGACTGAATGGGGGCTTGGAAGGGCTAACCATGGAATTGCTGTTGTTACAATTAGAGGCAATGCGAGAAATATGGATGTTGCAGTCAGAGAGGCTGGATTAGCACCCCATATCAAGTGTTTTGCCCATTCCATAAACTTGGCCAGCCAAGCAGGTTTGAGTGTACCCCGCATCAGCCGATTGCTGGCTAAAGTGAGGCAGGATGCAGCCTTCTTCCACCGAAGCACCACAGAAACTGCCGCTTTAGCATCCAAACAGAAACAGCCGAATATTCCATCATATAAGCTAATCATTGATATGCCCACACACTGGAACAGCAGTCTGGACATGGTCGAACGCTATCTTGAGCAACAAGCAGCAGTAGCAGCAGCTCTCCTCAGCACAGACATCCGACGAAATGCCCGTGAAATTGATACTCTGGATGGCTCAGATATCCGTGATGCTGAGGACTTGGTATGGCTGCTTAAACCTCTAAAAACCGCCACCACCATGCTATGTGACGAGAAAACCCCAACTGCATCTCTCATTGTGTCATTAAAGCATATGGTTGAGCAAAGCATGTTACCCAAAGAAGATTACTCTCTCACCGTGAGCAACATGAAGAGAGCCATACTCAACAATCTTGCTGGCAGATACACTACGGAATATAAATTCCTGCTGGAATGCACTGCATTAGATCCCAGATTCCGAGCTCTACCTCATCTAGAGGAAAACCTGCGCAAAGATGTGTTCCACAGGCTAAAGGAGAAAGTTACCCAGTTGGAGAAGGTATTTATTTTACTCTCTTTTTCTGAATGTGTGTATTAACTTTCTAAAC
The DNA here is from genome assembly GCF_052324685.1 of Brachyhypopomus gauderio. NCBI lineage: Eukaryota > Metazoa > Chordata > Actinopteri > Gymnotiformes > Hypopomidae > Brachyhypopomus > Brachyhypopomus gauderio. The sequence continues at coordinate 56,675 of NW_027506912.1, read as the reverse complement.
AACTATATATGGCAAATGTCTTTTTTCTAAATATCTTTAAATACAGTGTTTCCTAATGTAAAAATAATAATAATAAATAAATAAATAATAATAATACTAAAGTGTTCCTTCAGTGAGAGTTACTTGGTCTTTTGTGTTTCTGTTTATTCAGAGTGCAGGAGGCAGATGAGAGGGGAGCAGGTAGCAGGTAGCCAGACCCTTGCAGCAGAGCAGTCTGCAGAGTGGACGGACACAGCAAGAGCTGACCTGAAACAACCTCCTCCCAAGAAGACAGCACTGGAAGATCTCCTTGGAGGGCCTTTTGCTGAACCAGAACTAGTACAATCAATCAGTGGGATTGAGGCAGAAATGGATAAGTACCGAACTGAAACACCCATTTCCCCGCACAGGCTGTCCGCTCAAGTGGTGGAAAGAAAATTCTAAGCTGTATCCACTGCTTTCCCCTACAGCAAAATCATACCTTTCCACACCAGCCACCTCTGTCCCCAGTGAGTTTTCAACAGCAGGTGACATTGTGAATGTCCAGAGGTCTCTGCTTCTGCCTGAAACTGTAAACATGCTGATATTCCTTTAAAAAAAAAAACTTGTAAATTCCAAGATGGGAGGAGCACAGGCAAAGCCGGAGTTTATTTGTTACAATTGTATTTCTTTTGTGCTTTTGTTTATTTGACATACAAAAAGAAATGTGCAGCATTGTTTTTTGCATAAATTGCATCCTACCTCAGAAATAAAAGGGGATTCTTTAATTTGATAAGAAAAGATAAGCAAAATACAGCATTTTGTAGTTTTGTTGTATTCAAATAATAAAAGGAAACTTTGTTTGTTTATAATTTGTGTTCAGTTTGATTTTGTAAAAAATAAAAATAAAAAAAAAATCGGGAGAAAATTGTATTGTGAGGCCAGCATCATGAATCGCACTGCATCGTGAGTAGAGTGTATCGTTACATCCTTACTTAACACTCATACACTTACACTTACACACTTAAACCCTTACACTCTTACACTCTTATACTCTTACACTCTTACTTACACTCTTACTATAGTATGTAGTTCGAGCTCGATTTGTTTGCCCCGTACCGGCCCCTCATTTATGGCCACATTTTTATATCCATAGGTAACATAGGTTAGTCCCAGGGGCTGGAGGTTAATCCCAAGGGCTGGAGGTTAATCCCAGGGGCTGGAGGTTAATCCCAGTCGGTTTTGGAGTTGTGAGATGTTCTCAACACATCACATCACAGCCTTGACGTTCTCTTGCAACTTGTTCATAGCGTGATTTTAAGCAAACTGACAAACATGAGATTTTGTCTGATTTGTGTCTGATAATAACCTTATGTTGAATTTTGTGATCATTTTTTCCACACACTAGGTTCTGGATTTCATGCTAGGATCTCAGAGCACGTCCTCCTGTGAAGTGTGGGAAGGCACTCTTTGCAGCTCAGCCACACATTCTGCTGCTATCTTCTTCAGCTGGTGTGTGTGAAAGGCAATGTTAAATTGCTGGACAGTTTCACTTGGTTTCAGGTTAAAACGGTTTTTAAGTAGATCCGAGCCCTTCGAATAAGCAGCCACTGGGTTTATCCAGACTGAGCAAATTCCTCATTAAACCGTATGTCTGTGCACCGACTATGCAAATGAGAACTGATGGCTTTCTGTCTTGATTATCATCTCCATTCGCAAGACAAGAAGGGCTCCGTTATCTCACAGTACTGCTCTCTTCTCCTCTCATGTTTAAACATTCTGGTCAGATTCAGGACCTTTGGCCGACTCCCCTCTTGAGATGGTTTTGTGCATAGGCTTGTTTTTGTCATCTTTGTGAACTATGCACCCCCCCCCCCCCCCAAATATGTGTTACATCCATCAAATATCTCTCCCTCTTGTATGATTCTGGCAATCATGTGTCTCCATATGAGACTAATATGGTAATGGCTTTTGGATGAGAACAGAAAGGTTGTAGCAGAGATATTGTCTGAGAACCATAAAGCTGCAGTGGATCAGGGCAAATCCTCCCACCCTTACTTTGACCCCTCCCACCTTCACCATGACCCCTCCCACCCTTACTTTGACCCCTCCCACCTTCACCATGACCCCTCCCACCCTCTCATTTACCCCTCACACCCTCTCTACGACCTCTGCAGCAGAGAGTGTTACAAGAATTCCTTCATGCCCAGGGGTCAGACTGTACAACTCCCTACTGTGTGTGTTCCAATACAATTATTGTGTTAATTCAGCTAAGTATTAACATAAATAGCTTATATTTATTTACTTATGGTCTTACTATTTGTTTTGCACTTGCTCTAATTTTTCACTTTTACACACAACTATAACGATACAGTCTATTGTTTCTACCTGTCTATCTATTATAAGAAAACACTGAGATTTCAGTTATGTAAAATGAGGCATTACAGTATGGGTCATTTAGTCTCTGCTTCCACTACAGTGCCCCCTGCAGGACCCTGGAGTGCAAACAATTTACTGATTTATTTATGCAAATAAGTTTTCTCAAATTAAACTTGAATTATGGGCCTGGCGAGGTGCGACGAAGTGCAAGATAATCTAATCTGGACCACCTGTGTGACAAAATCTATTACAGACAGCTTGACAGTTATAAGAGCTGACATTTTACGAATACTGCTTGAAACGGAGCCTAGAGCACTTTGACCAGCATACAGACACACACATTCACACCTTTCCAACCCCCACTGTGGTGGCGCACACACACATGGCCTGGCCAAAATATGCCCTGTATATCTGTGTGCGCGTGTGTGCGATAAGGTCCAGGACCCAGCTCTGTGCCTGAGAGGGGCGTGGCCGTGGGAGGTGATTAGCAGCTCTGTGCCTGAGAGGGGCGTGGCCGTGTGAGGTGGTTAGCAGCTCTGTGCCTGAGAGGGGCGTGGCCGTGGGAGGTGATTAGCAGCTCTGTGCCTGAGAGGGGCGTGGCTGTGGGAGGTGATTAGCAGCTCTGTGCCTGAGAAGGGCGTGGCCGTGTGAGGTGGTTAGCAGCTCTGTGCCTGAGAGGGGCGTGGCCGTGGGAGGTGGTTAGCAGCTCTGTGCCTGAGAGGGGCGTGGCCGTGTGAGGTGGTTAGCAGCTCTGTGCCTGAGAGGGGCGTGGCCATGGGAGGTGGTTTCGGCTTAGCTGGAGGACCCACAGGGGCAGATGGAGTGCAGGGTGGAAAGAGGGGGGAGGGGACTGTAGACCAGGAATGGGGGAGGAGTCTAAACAGGGAAGGAGCATCAGGAATTAATGGAGCTAGACGACTGCACTGTACTTGAATGCTTGAATTTGTGCGCACACACACAAGTGTGTGTGTGTGGGTGCTTGTGTGTGCATGGGTGCACTTGTACGTGTGTGTTTGCATGTTTCTCTGTGTGTACTGAAGTATCGTGACATGTCAGCTGTTAGCAAGCATCTCCCCCTTAGACACACAACCCAGACCTCACACTACAAAGTGGAGTTTCCATGTTCTCCCTGTGTTTGCGTGGGTTTCCTCCGGGATCTCCGGTTTCCTCCCACAGTCCAAAAACATGGAGGTTAGGTAAATTGGCAGTCCCAGACAAATTCTCCCTGAGTGTGTGTCTGTGTCAATAATACAATACAATAAAAAGTATTGTGTGTGTGTGTTTGTATGTCCAGTGGGGGATGGTGCTCTGCCACTAGGGTCTGTCCTCTCTCCCCTTCCTGCACCCCATTCAGTCCCCCAGGGGGCTGTGGCTTCCGGTAGAGAGTACGCTGTGCGCAATTGGCTGCTGCTTCTCGCCGGTGTGTGTGTGATTGGTTGTCTGTGACTTGTACCTGTGTTAAATTGTAAAGCGCCTTGGGAATTTGGAAAGGCGTTATATAAATCGTACATTCATTCATTCATTCATTCATTCATTCATTCAAAGTCACTCTAACATCACCCAACAGGCTCTTCTCTCATTAGGTCACTCTCGGGTCATTATCACCTCATTGATAAGTAAAAGCAGGAAGTTCGGAGTAGGAAAAAACGAAACATGTTTGACACCTGACAGATGAAAAACCTTAAAGAACACAACCAGTCGATTGAATCTAAAGCACTATTTCAGAATCCTTGCTTGCATTCAAATGTGCAAAATACACCAATAAAATATAATTAACAAGCAACCAGAATGCATGTAATAACCTTTAAGCCCAGCTTGGGGAGTGTTTTCCTACACCTGCTACATTAATCTTTACATGCATGGGTGTTCCATAAGCTGTTTGTACACACTTCAGGCCTCTAACATGATTCTGCTATGATGACATAAAATACCCAATTTATTTAACTGACAATAACCAAATAATAGAATAAAACACATTTATATACACACACTAGAGTTCTGAGGTATGCATTAATGGGGTCATATTTCACAGGTCATACTGTTAAGGCTGAAGTGTTTTTGTATTTCAGAGGAGTGGCTACAGTGGGGAGGGAATATGGGACAGGGACGAATCATGTCCCCTGGTATTCAGGATGGGGACAGATCCTGTCCCTTGGTATTCAGGATGGGGACAGATCCTGTCCCTTGGTATTCAGGATGGGGACAGATCCTGTCCCTTTGTATTCAGGATGGGGACTTTGTTGTTCTCTTTGGACCTTAATGCATGGGGCATATCCATGCTGCCCAGGATAGGCCATCATGCACCCACCATGTTGCCACGTTGTGTGAACAGCCAGAACACTTATTTATTCAATTTGAAATTCAAAAGCTGTATTTTTCTGGGAATAGCACTCCTGGAAGTGAAGATGGTGACGTGTGGAATAATAACAGAGATAATGACACGCTGTCACAGTCTGATGGGGGAAAACTAACAAAAGGTAACAGGCTTGGGCTAGTAGGAATAATGCTAGCCTGTGGGCTAATGAGAATATCTGGACTATCTGCCATCCTTTGGGCTAATGCTAATGTCTGGGCTAATGCTAGCATGCAGGCTAATACCTGGTGAACAATAACTACCTGCACTAATATGTGGCATATGAATGCCAACTGACAACCATTGGTGAACATGGTTCAATTTGTCAACTACGCCAATCCAGATGGTGTAAGAGGACTTTTACACCATTTTGCTGTTTCTATTGCTATGGCTTAGCTTAACAGTCCAGCAAGGAGGATAATGTTCTTGCAATAATCTTAATGCTTAACCACTAACCAGATTAGCGCTTAACCCCTAAACAGTTTGGGTACTAATAGGAGCTAAATTACTTCATCTAAAAACCTGATCTTGAACCAGATTCCCTAGCTAAATTCATTAGGCAACAAAGACCAAAACCTGTTCCCAGGACACAGTCACCCTTCTGAGAAGGATGAAGTTATCAGATAAGTTTTGTACCATTTTGCAAAAGGGCTGCTGCAGGCTTCGTGGCGGGTGATTAGCATAGGAATGTTAGCAGGGAAAATGGCTCAATTAGACACATTTAGGAAGTAATGACTTCTAAACCATCCATAGTGAAGTGGAGGGTAATCAGAGCAGGCAAGAGAGGTGCTGCCAAGCTCAATGTACTACAGCCTCTCTCTCTCTCTCTCTCTCTCTCTCTCTCTCTCTCTCTCTCTCTCTCTCTCTCTCTCTCTCTCTCTCTCTCTCTCCTCTGTTTTCCTCTGTCATGCTCTCTTTCCTGCTGCCTTTCTCCCTTTTTCTTTTTTACAAATCCCAAAATTTGGGAAGATTTACCTCTGGAAAAAAGGTAAGTGGTGTTGGTGGGCAGCCACTGTTCAGCCCTCCTCCCAAAAAGGCAATAACCAATAATCAATAACCAATAATCAATAATCAATAACCAATTCAGTGAGTCGGACTGCACCTAAAACAGCTCGGCACTGTTCCCTCCTGCCTCCTTTCCAACACCGCATACGTGCAAAGCGTCTGTCCGTCCCGAAGGGGAACCGTGCCACAATGGTTGTGCTAGCCTGACATGCCAAGCCTTGTCCTGTGCCACACAAGTCTACATATAGCCTCATAGTTTTGTCCTGTGGTGTCACATAGCCGTGCAAGGAACACTCACTTGTTTTGGTGCTTGGAGCCCTGCAGGTGAGCGTGGTACTGTGCCACCGAGTTGAGTGTCACGCTACACACGTCGCAAGTGTAGCTGCGCTTCAGTCCTGCGGAGAAACCGTAGACACACAAGCGGTTAGCTGTCGGGACACGACCACAAGGTGACGCGGCGTGACTGCCGTAGCTCAACACACCGCCACTTATCACCGCACTATGCACCATCACTCACGACGTGATATGACAATGAAGCACGATACAACACTGCACAACATGTCACGACATGACACAACAAATTAGCACAGCACACAGTAGATAACTCTGAGTCCTCGATCCAGCCCAAGGGAATCAGATAAAGGAAATGAGCTTTGGGACTTATGGCAACATCAATCATTTTTAGCTGCAGTAAAAAAACAAAAAACTAAAAAAAAACAATGCCTTCAAATTCTTCATTTGAAGTAATTAGGAGACATGACATTAGGTCATTATTAATTGCAAAGTAATTTCCAGATAAGCTGGTCCCTCTACACTTATGAGCCACTACAATGTTTTATACGTTTGATAAGGCAAATCTCATGAGCAGACCAGAGAGACACCACCTCGTAATCTGCACTGCAAACAGAAATAGCTGGTGTCCTTCAGGCCTGCCTGTGTCCATAGTGTCCGTCAGGCCTGCCTGTGTCCATAGTGTCCGTCAGGCCTGCCTGTGTCCTTAGTGTCCTTCAGGCCTGCCTGTGTCCATAGTGTCCTTCAGGCCTGCCTGTGTCCATAGTGTCCATCAGGCATGTCTGTGTCCATAGTGTCCTACAGGTCTCTCTGTGTCCATAGTGTCCTACAGGTCTGCCTGTGTCCACAGTGTCCTTCAGGCATGTCTGTGTCCATAGTGTCCTTCAGGCATGTCTGTGTCCATAGTGTCCTACAGGTCTTCCTGTGTCCATAGTGTCCTTCAGGCCTGCCTGTGTCCATAGTGTCCTACAGGTCTCCCTGTGTCCATAGTGTCCTTCAGGCAGGCTGGGAGAAGAGTGGGTCAATTAGGCCTGATGGAAGTGCTGGCTGAGGTGGGAATGATCACACCCATCTCTCTCTCTCTCTCTCTCTCTCCCTCTCTCTCTCTCTCTCCCTCCCCCTCTCTCATGTTTATTTCAACTGTGGTTTGCCATGGGTTAACTATCCACTGCGGCTCCTGGTTCTGCCTGATCGACTTTCCTGATTATCACTCCCTGAGGACACGTTTGTGTGTGTGTGTGTGTGTGTGTGTGTGTGTGTGTGTGTGTGCGCGTGTGCACATGTGTGTGTGTATGTCTGTGTGTGTGTGTAAATGCATGTGTGCAACTGAAGGAGAATCACTTAAATGTCTCAGAGTCATTACTCTGCATCCCAGTGGTCCTGTGCCACTCGGTACCACTCGGTGAACTGAGACAGGTGTGTGGTGGGCTGCAGACATCGTCGCTTTGCTCTCCCCTCTCCGCTCTGTGTGAAGTGCGGAGTAACATTTGGATTGTCCGACAGACCCACCTCGTTACTTTGGCACAGGGCTACCGATGGAGTCAGACCAACAGGCCACAGCTTGGCTCCCGGAGGGACTTCATCAGGACAGACAAACCCCCTTCACCTTGTCCTGCAGTTAGCCAATCCGCCATTTGTTGACTTCAGTGTCCTGGCATCTGGCCGATCGAACCATCATGGGCCACGGCTCTGCGGTTTCAGCGTTCTCCTCACCTGCACACTGCTGCTAAGGAACAGCCACCCTGTGCAGTTACTGTCATGTTGGAGTAATGGTACCAGGCCCAGACCTCTAAGTGGCCCAAGGAGCAGAAGGTCGGGCCGACACGATCGCTTCCTTGTTGTTCACGCTGTTGCCCTTTTGGTCCAGACTGCAAGGAGCAGTAAATACACACTGAGCCCTGAAAGCCCAGGAGCCCGATTATCTCCGAGCTCCGAGAGCAATCTGGAGAGTGAAGGATAAGAAAAGAAAAACTCCTCCCTAGTATTACAAACCCAAAAAAAAATCCCGGCATCAATGGCAAAAATGTCTCCTGCTGCAAAAATTGGGATGTGGAAAGTTGCTTTAATTACCACTTAGTTTGGGGACACAGCCACAATAAGCATAATAATGCATAAATAAATGCAAGTTAACAAAGTTGGAAAGTGGGTAAAGTTTAAAATGACATAAGTAAGCATTGGGTAGTATGAACTTCAGAATTTGAATGTGAAATTCTGGTTTCCGGAGAGTTTTTCATAGTGGCCTGTATTCACAAGTATTCTTAGATTACGAATGCTGATCTAAAATCAGATTACTGTCTTATTTCCTTATTTACTTACCGACATGAGCTGATCCTGGATCCACACTGCTACTATGAGAAGATTTGTGAATGCAGGCGAGTGACTTAGTTTTCTTTATTTGCCTCTGAAACAGAAGGCCAGCTGAGCCTGCCTATTCCACTCAGGCCTTTTGCTGTGACCAATCAGATGGCTGATATCTCAGGATAGTGACTGGGGCGGGGCATGAGGCGGGGCATGAGACATCCATCAGAATGCAGGGTGCCACCCCGGCCGTGCGAGAGATGAACTGGCGGGAGTCTGGCTGCGATCTGAGACCTGCGACTGTCTCATCCGTGTCCGTCCTCCGCTAGCATCCGCACAGGAGATGAGCCACATTTATTTCTCCCGGGACTCCACGTCAGACTGGATCCTTCTCACTATTTGTATTACTTACATCTGAGGCGAGGGCATTGTATCTTCCCCAGTGCCCTGTGTACAAAAAAAAACCTCTTGCTTTTCAGCAGACATGATGAATCGAGGCCTTTTCCGTCTACATGGATTTCATTTTTTTCCCTATTTAGATTAAACTTTCAGCCAATGTGACCCATTTTACTCATTTCTCTCAGACGTGTTCTCAGAAGACGTCATACTGGACGTCACCCTCGCAGCCTTCCCGGAAAAATACGGGACAGGTTTACCGTCCTTGGCGACGTCCGGCATGGTGTCACTAACCCAACACCATTAGGCTGTCATTAGTCCATCTAGAACCAAACACTGGGATTTGCTGGGTCTGACCTGCTCTCCTGGTTGGGTACCCCATGGCAAAACGCTCATGAGCATTTTACCCACTCCTTTGTCCTGCGAAACCTCTCTCCGGTGACCGCGTGCCGAACGGCCAGCCCTCGCTAAGCTCCATCTGCTCTCTGGTGAGCCAGCCAAGGCGGAGGAGCGTGTGATTGGACAACGCCCGAGGCACTGCGGCCAGAGACGGCAGGTGCCGACCGTCCAGTGCCTACCGGACCCGATCCTTTCTGGTCATGACGATACAACGTATTACGGAAGCCCGAGGGGCCCAGCGTGCTGTCCCAGCTCTGGGGCAGATGCGCTGGCAGTCGCCAGACGCTAATGGAGTGACACATACTGCTTTCTGATGGTCGGTTTCCCGATGGCATCGCACCAGTTACGGCGTGTCATGAACTGGGAGCAGAAAGGTGCTTGAAAGGGAAGGGCGAGAATTAAAAACCCACATGTGTGCAATAAAAGGCAGATGGTGTAAAAAAATAATAATCTGATCACGCTGATCCGTTTATGTAGCGGATAAAGCACACCATCCGTGTCAAATGAAAAGGGCCTGAAGCTAAGGCAATATTAGCAGATGGGAAATGCTTTGACACAGTCTAATTAGCATCTCACCTTACTGAGTCTAAGTGCTTCTTAGCTTCGTTTTAAAGACACAAGTCAGGGTTAAGTTCTTGTGATGTTCTTCAACCATGAAGTTGCTCTGCAGCGTTACAGCTGCAGACGAAACAAAGCTTTCCAAGCCTACCAATCCACAACCAGCCACAGGATTCCCGAAAGCATAGTTGTGAAATGGCTGAACAAAAATCACACTGACTGCTCTCTCGCTCTCTCTCTCTCTTTCTCTCTCATTTACGGGTGATCTTTGCACTGTGATGCTTTTGGTAAACCCAGATCAAGTGGTTCAGTGGAGCGTCATGAAACGTAAGCAGAATGTGACGGCATGCAACAACAGCACATAAAGGACAAACTACCTCTATGTTGGCATGGCACAAGCTCTTTAAACCCCCCATAAGACTTCATTATCCATTGCTCATGCTGCTGTGTACTTGGGAGGTAAACAATATTTAAAAATGATTAATAAAATTAATGAAACAGATTGCATGCATTAAAATGAAAAGGTCAGATGGAGAACACTTAAATCTTCTGAGTTGTCAGTCACAACAAATTTACTCTACTCATGCAGTGATGTCATGTATATTTACTCTAGATGACATCTGATGCTTTAGATTGACCCAGGATCAGCTCCTGACCCCCATAATCTTTTATTAACAATCTTAAGACACATTGGAGAACTGTTTTCCGATCAATAGGGACACTGTTCCTGTTTCTCCTTGGAGGTGGAAGGAGAGGTCCAGATGGGCAAAACTGGGCTCTGAAAAGCCCCTCACTGGGGTAAGGGTAGTGGGACTCAACATGACAGGTTTCATCTACTGTGCTGCATCTCAAATGAACTGTCGGGGAGATGCAATTTGTGGCTGTGTGCTGAGTGACAGGCATGCGGACGGAGCTAAAGAGAGATGCGGTGACATCAGTCCGTCCGAACGACCCGCTGCAATCACCGCTCCGGAACAACACGCCAGCGTGACGGATGCTACCGCGGGGTTTCTGCTCGTCGGCCAGAAGGGGGAAAACGTGGAATCCCAATGTGACAGCCAGACAGGACGTTTTAATCAGCGTCAGACTGAGCGTTCTATCAGGAGAAGCTGAAACCATGCAGAGCATCTCATGAAACAAGGTGACAGAGCTGAAGACAGATATCACTACTAAAATACTCCTAAAATACTATTTAAATACATGTGCTGTAACCTATAATTCCAGGTGTCACAGTGACACAGACACGGAGTACTAATCAGTGCTTCATCCCGCTACCGTATAATGATTTGTTTGAGTTGCGGTGCTGTGGTGCGTTTGCCACGATGATCGTGGCCTGAATTTCAACTTCAATAGAATGGTCAAAGCAGAGGGCAGGTATCCAACATCCACCCATTTGCCCCACAGTGGTTCCGCATGATTAGCGTAAAAGATCCATTTTATGATCATCCACGCACTTTTAAGGTTGCCAGGAGAACTGACAGAGCAGAAGGAGAGAGGTTAATAGGTCAGTGTTTGGAATCGCAAGCGTGTCTCCATTTAGCAAAACCAGTAGAGATAAACTGAGCGGTAGAGGAAGTTCTGTGGCATACCCACTTCCTTGAAAGATCCAGGTGCAGTGACAAGATCGGGGACACTTAGAATTCAGGCTGTGGAGTGACCCAACGGTCAGCAAACACCAGAGCCATGACAAGACAAGGGGGGGGGGGGGGGGGGGGGGGTTCTCTTTTAAATGAGGCGCATGCACACACACACACACACACACACACACACACACACACACCTTAGTCTCATGAAGTTGTGCACACCACAGGGCCTCACCCCTGTTTTATTAATGACTGCAGGTGGAGCTCAGGGAAAGGGGGGGGGGGGGTGTTGGGGTTTCTCTTGTGCATGTTGAATACAGAGAGTGGGATGAGTATAGAGTGGTAAAGATAAAGAGAGGGACACAGAGAGAGATGGGGATGTATTAGTACGGTGTATAGTGGCTGGCCTGGTCACAGATGAATAGCCCGAGATGCTCCAGCAATCTACTTCATCGTTTATTTTTCACTTGTTTATGAACTGATGCTGGATGCTCAGGCAAAAAAAATTAACTTCTGCGCCTTTTCAGCCTCATAGCGTGTCAGTATACAAACGGACCGGCTTTAAATGAGCTGGTTCTCCTGCGCTTGGCTGGGTGACGCCCCCTCCCTGAGACTGACCTCTCCAGGCACGAGTGTGAGCCCTGAGGGGGGGGTGGGAGAGAGAGAACGCTGCAGGAGGAAGAGGGGTGTGGAGATCAGGCTGGGGGTTAGAGGTCAAGCATCGGCCTCCTCGTGCAGCGTCTCCCACAATTCTCAGCGTTCGAGTGATAATGGGCAGCGTGTAAAGAAGCGTATAGGAGCAGGAGCGAAGGTATAGTGTGCTCGCTCACACACACACACGAACACAAACAAACAGACAGACACACAGACACAGGCACAAGGTGCGCTATCGAAAAGCTATGAATATTTTATCATGTGGTAATCTTCAAAGTCTGCCCCCCCCACCCCACCCCCTTTGTTCTCACACACACACACACACACACACACACACACACTCTCATTCTCTCACTATCTCCCACTTTCTGCTGCGGTTTCGGATTTCGGAACCTTGCAGCAGAAAGCATCTAGAGGACACACTGCAGCAGGGACAAGGTGGGGGAAAGCAAGGAGAGGACAAGCAGAAGACACATACGCTGAGAGACCTTCCAGGGGGAGACAGAGAAAGACAGAGAGGGGAGAAGAGGGAAAGACAGAAGGGGAGCGAGGAGAAACCGAGAGTGTGAGAGAGGGGAAGAGAAAGAAAGATGGGGAGATAGAGAGAAAGAGATGGAGGAGGAGAGAGAAAGAGAAATTGCTGCATTTCAGGCTGGATGTGTGCTCATTATGTGAATGATGAGAGTGTCACCAGCAGCTTCGCAGTCTAAAGAATTAAAGGGTGAAATCTCACCATTCTACAGCTGTACTCTAACTCAATTCCTCTGTTTATATCACCCCATCTGTCTCTCTCCTTCTCTCTTTCTCACTCCCTCTCTCTCTGTCTCTCTCTTTTCTTCTCTCTCTCTCTGTCTCTCTCTCTGTCTCTGTCTTCTCTCTCTGTCTGTCTTCTCTCTGTCCGTCTTCTCTCTGTCCGTCTTCTCTCTGTCCGTCTCTCTCTGTCCGTCTTCTCTCTGTCCGTCTTCTCTCTGTCCGTCTTCTCTCTGTCCGTCTTCTCTCTGTCTCTCTCTCTCTCTGTCTCTCTCTCTCTCTGTCTCTCTCTCTCTGTCTCTCTCTCTCTGTCTCTCTCTCTCTGTCTTCTCTCTGTCTGTCTTCTCTCTGTCTGTCTTCTCTCTGTCTGTCTCTCTCTGTCTGTCTCATGCCTCCCTCCCCCCATTTCATTCCCCATTAGTATGATTTGCTACATCATTATTAATTGATAATTGCCGTGGCGCGGGGCCCTTGTTAGAGTCTGAGGGGAGTCCTTCACCGCATCCAAGCTGGCATTTACAGGCCGAGCTAATGGCCGCGTGACATCGGCAAGCAGGCGGCTGAGGTGAAACGGCCTGAGGAGGGGTCGTCTTTCTCCCGGCCGCCACCGTCTTTGTATCCCGGGAAGGTTTCTGTGGGGAGTTGCGGCCCGCGCAGGTTAATCACAGCAATCCTGCCACTCCGTCTTAGTTACAGTAGCCGCCGGAGGAAGCTGATACTGTTAAGAGCGACCGTGCTGGAGCCAGACATCTCACTTCCACCCTGCGAGCGGAGTTGGTTGGATCAGTCGCTCTTCCACAAGCTGAGCCGGAATATCCTTCGCGGCAGACCGTAAAAACTCACAAATGTACAAAATGTTTCCACGTAATTCCAGAGAATGTATGGCTTTACCCGTTTTAGTTCACGCATTTCTCATTAATCCCCATGCGAGCTTGTGGCAGGAGTAACAGCTAGAGTGAGATCTCGTAACGTCTCGCTCGAAGGTGTCGACCATTTGGGTGCTGCTCGTGCAGATGAACGCATCTGTCATCACTCCAAGGAGTTAACCATAAGCGGTGGGGGAAAATTCATCCAAGTCCTTACCCACAAACCCCGAGCAATATTCACAACGTCTATCCAGTTCCACCATTAAATGTTAATGAAAAACTCTGCATAGCACGAGCCATTTGTAATAAATAAATAAATCAGAAATGAGGCGAAAATATATTCTGTCTCTCAAGCCTGAGGGTGTAGAAGGTAGGCGGAGTTTGGCCTCTCCAGGCCGAGGAAAGGTCCGGCCAGGCCCTGGGCCCGGGTGCTCTGGGGAGGGGAGATATCTTCTCAGGCAACCAGAGGGCATCTTGTGGACATTCAGAAGTGCATGATCCGCTGGTTGCTGGGCACAAAGTGCTGAGATGTTCACAGTTTCCCTGGCCTGGGTGTGTGTGGGGTGGGGTGGGGTGTCAGTCAAGGAGGCCAGGGGCTTTGGCTGAGGACATTGTTGGAGCATGTAGCAGGAGACCTCTCGTTGCTGGGTGTTACTGCGATATCTGTGCACGGCAGCAGAACAGTAGGCGGTTTCCGTGACGATGGATCCAGACATGTTTTTGGGCCGTGTTCCCAGATAGAGACAAAGCTCCGTCAGACACAGAGAAATGGCTTTTCAATGGAGACTCTCCATTAGGGGCTATGTCCAGGAAACCGGTTTCTAGAGGAAACGTGGCATTGACATAGAATCCTTGGACTGTTCTGTTTCTATGGAGATAGCGTTTTTGACATCACAATGCGTCATACAACAGTACCCATTTGTTGTGTTCCAATCAGACTGATACTGGCTCTTTATCTCCTGGTTCAAAGCTGTCCCACGGCTGTGTGTGTGTGATTCTACAGAGTAATTGTCAGCAGTATTACCCATAGCTCTTTTAACGTAACAAAGACACATAAGCACTGGTCAAGGACAAACTGTCATGATAGGGACAAGTTGGCAGGCAGTTTTAAGCCTAATCTAGACCAAAGATTTATGGTGAGTCAAAACTATCGCGGAACACTTGCAGGTAAAAGTTGCAGGCCTGTAAACCCCTTGCATCATATCTCAAGACATTTGCAGTGCAAAACTGCAGACTCAAGCAAGGGGAATTTTGTGTGTGTTTGGAGTATTGTTGCTTCATGTTAGCAAGTCAGGAAATAGCTCAGGTGGTCTCAGTCGGCACTATTTTACAAAACTATACAAGAACAAGGTGAGATAAAGACAGAACGTTCTGGTTTATGTTGGTTTTTCCAGTTCCTGGAAGCAAACGGCACATGTTCCAAGCCCACTGCAAGAGGCATTCACAAGTCTAGGCCTGTGTTTTTCTCCCAACTCATCTCCACTGAGTATTTATATATCCACACACTCTGAACACTATCCATTTTGCTGGAGTATTTTCAGTAGTGGCTATAAAGCAAACGGCAACATAAACAAAAGGCGCTGCCATGGGAACACTGGCAAGTGTTTTTGTTATTCCTGTGTGGATGTCGATGTGTTTTTTTTTTTTTTATTCGAGGAGTTGCAGGGACAGTTCCGGGTCAAGAGGCTGAACTGGGCCGCCTACATGCTAAATGCTCAGAGAACCAGTATGAAATGGGAGGCATATTTTGAAATTCCTTCAAAAACATTAAAACACACATTCAAGCAAAGCAGATGCAGGAGAAATGTCTCAGTTTGGTGGTGTTTGTTGGAGAATTGCATGGCTAGACCTTAAAGATATGGGTAAGCCTAAAATGCTAATTAACTTAATGAGTGTAAGCTAGCAGGTTAAATTGCCTAAATGCTAACTGACTCCATTTACCTTTAACCATTCTTAGCAAAGTGGTGTTGCTAATGGTATGAGCGTTGTACCTTTCATCTCCCCCATGTTGAGTGTCTTTCCCAGCTGCTCCAGCAGGTCGGCGCGGGCCGCGTTCTTCTTGTGCTTCTTGCCGTCGTAATGCTGCCGGGCCATTCCCGGGTTGTTGAACCAGGCGTTGCACAATTGGCAGTACCGGTCCGAATCCCCACGGAGCCGTGGAGATCCCGTCGGCAAGCTCTCGACAATGGCCGTCTTCACCGGACTGGCCGCCGCCTCTGGTGGGCAGAGAGAATGATGGGAGATGAGAGAAATAAGCTTGGGGGAGGGGAAGGAGGTGATTGGATGTCAGCGTTCTTCACCATTTCATATGACGCACTTCCGGATTTTTCTGTCCCAGTATGCACAGTGGCATCTTACTAAAGGCACGAAATGTGGCATGTGCTATTCCCGTCCCTCGCCCGGGGCTCTAAAGCAGCCATCACCCTCGTCTGGAAGCAGTGGCATAAGGAGAGAGAAGCAATCCAAACCACCCTGCTGAAATCAGCATTAGAGACCTAATGGGAACTAGCTTAATAGTTACCATATGCTGCAAATGAGCAAATGAGATGAATTTGGGCCGATTTGGAAACATATCGCACCTTTAGCATGCTTGGCCATTAAGAGGGCATCAGGAAAACACCACCATACCATGAGAAGCCATTAGGAACCTGCAGCAATTTCTCAAGTTTTTCTTTGCCCTCCCTCAGCAGGGAGGCCAGACCGAAGCAGATAACAAAAGCGCCTTTTCCTTTATTAGCATGTGTGTGGAAACTGGGGCACTGCCGTGAACACCAGGCGTGTAGAAAACACGCTTTTGTCCCATGGAGATAATTGCATCGCGCACAGCCGCGTCTTTCGCTGTTCTTTTCTCCGTCTCTTGAAGGCTTCTTGACATGCGGCGCTCTCAGTTTGGACAACATTTAATTGGGCCAATTAAGTGCTGCGGAGGGGACAAAGTCCCAATCATCTGGGTGGGGGAGGGGAGCCGAGGAGGTGGCCCGCCTCCCTCCAGAGGAAAGTGACAAAATGGCCTCTGGAAAGAAGCCACGGAGCATGATTTCATCCTAACATCCATCCTGATGGTGCCATTTCTTTTCCCAAGGTTGCACAAGATAATCAGCAGTAATGTCAACTAGTTTGGCCTCAGGGAAAACAGTTGATCCATGTTATGGGTGAAGGAACATATAGTTCACATAGATGATTAATTTGCCTTATGTGAATGAGCACTTATGGAGAACATTGACTCAGGGCAGACACCCAAAATCAGGTAGTAGTCTCAGCATGGTATATACTGAACTTCCTGAGCCACACCAATTACTTCAAAAAGATAAGAAGATTAGTGGATGGATGAGGTTGTCTTTCAGAAGTAGATTTTTTTCATACTAAGTAAAACGCAGGTAAGATGCGTTGTCTGATATTCTTCAGGGGGACGTTCAAGGCTGGATTACAACATCATACATTATAATTCTCCAACATTGTGCTCACCTAACAGTCCTGCTGCACTGTTTCCTCTGAAAGCAGCAACATCATCTGTGGCCCATACAGGCTGTGAAACCGAAGCATCTTTCCGTGAAGTGGATGTCACGCTAAGCATTGTTGCCATTTGGGATGTGGTAGAAGAGAGGCGTGAGGTGCCAGTGATGAACACCCACGCTGATTGAGGAACTGATTCAGTAACCAATTCTGATTCGCTTTATAGGAGAACATCTGCTGAAGAATCAGGAAAGAAACTGTTGCTTTCCAGGAAGCAAAAAGTGTCATGGCCCGTTTTATTTTTATGAAAGGACTTTTATTTTGCTTTTAACTTTTATCTGAGGAAAATTGTGCTGAGTGAGCGAGAGGGAAGAGATATCACTCCCTCTGGTACTGAAGTGTTTACTTGTAGAACTGGAGGGTGGGGTGTAGAAGCAGCGATTTGGGACACATGCTGTCACCATACTGGATGTTTGACATACAGAGAAAAGACCTTGCTAGCAACTGGATCCCACTTTTTCCAATACCATACCACCCTACCAACCATGTGTTTCCAAACAATGTTCCCACAGCCTTTGGAAGGTGTACATGAGTGTGTTTCACGATGCGCAAATTCCACGTGTGCTTACCAACCAAGAAACTAAACATCTATAGTAAAAAAAAAAAACAAAAAAAACCCAAAAACTAAACCCAAAGATTTTTCTTAGGCAGGAGTCCAGTCTGGCATGATCCGTCATCATCACCCTCTTACCGCTCCACCACTGTCTCACCCAGGGTAATTATGGCTGCCTCACCAAGCTTTAATGGCATTTGTGTGGAGCCCAAATTGAGTTCCCTGTCTTTGGCCCAAGACACCCCGAACACTCTCACTTTTAGTTAATGTGTTTTTGGTCAGCAGCAGGGGGACAGAGGCCCCTGATGCTCATTCATCACCGTGACTTCCCACACTGTTTTTTGGGCCAGCTTGCACCCAAGAGGTCTTTCCCTGTCAGGAAGCGTAGTTTGGATCTCCGTAGTATGGATCTCAATTTGGACTGTAGCACTGACCCGAGATCAGTTAGCATCTGGGTCGTCTTTGGCTATGAGCTGGTGTCGCAACTAATGAGACGGCTCCTGACGGTGGGCGTGGCCCGTGCTCCTCCCTCCCCCACTGGGTCACCTCCTTCTGGACCAAGGTAACGGATGCTTGTACTTGATCCCAGAAAGGAACACACAGCACCAAGTTCCACCTCACTGCTGGCTAAGCAGCTCACGCCAATGCTTGTCCTGCACTTTCTCAGCAATTAGCCCTTTCCTGCGCATCTCAGGCTCCAGGACAGGTGGACCTTCACCTGGATCAGGATTTCAGCCGGGGCTGAGATAAATGCTAAAGGAAATTTTAAAGCCATTGATCTCGTAATCAGCGACGAGAGGCGCAACAGTCCGAGTCAAGGGGGAGTCTGATAATCAAACTGCAAGTCTTACTGGAAATCAAAAATCAAATCACATCGCCCTACAAACACATACCTATGATATACACCTGACCTTCTCTCTCTCTCTCTCTCTCTCTCCAATTTCTTTCTCTTCCTCAATGGTCCAAGTAATGAGCTTCTGGCCACAGCTTGACTTCCAGAGGAGTTCTGTCCCAGCTCACCGCTCTCTGCGTTAGAACAAACAGTGGCGTCAGCCAGTGACACTGGCAGGCCCCGCGATTTGAAACTTTAATGAGCTTTTGCGAGCAGAAATAGCAGCACAGCTCCAGGTAACTCCAGGTGACACTTCAGGCAATGAGGAGGCACAGGGAGGGAGAGTCATCTTTCCGGAGACTTCCAGCAGATGAACAGACATCTGCTCAGTTTAGATGTGAATAATAATGGGACGGGGACTTCCTGCAGTGTGGTTCTGCTCCACCCCCCCAAAAAATCACTTTAAAATCTGTTCAGGGGCGCAAATCTGCCCCCCCCCCCCCCCCCATTTTCAATTTTGAACCCGTTTGACTTCTGGCCCTGTAATCTATGAAACTACACTGCAATTAATCAATCAATCATCCTCTCCTCACTTAAGAGCATGAATAAAATGAAGAAAGTGTCCTGTAGGGTCCCGTTGGGTCCTGCATGGTTGAGAATGCCATGTGAAGCCTCCCATCCCCAGGTGCAGTCCCACAGCTGAGCCACGCGGGACTCTCGAGACCCTGTGCTCAGATCAAGTGGTGCCGGACCAAACCCTTTGCACGGGTGCGGAAAGTCATGTGTTCAGAGGTTACGTGTCCTGCTTCTGGACTCTCTGTCACACAAACCTACAACTGAAGCTAGCTGAGTTTACGGAACAAAAAGTACAAACCGAAAAAAACCCCACCAAGTTGCTCACCAACCAGACAAATAACACTTGTACGCAAACACACAGGTTATAGATTTTCAATCAGCTTTGCAGCTTAGAATGAATAAATGGCAAAGTGTCAAATCTAGTATGAAAGTAATGTCAGGGCTCGTGAAAGTAAGCAGGACTTGGTGTGTGTGTTTTCAGCGGAAAGGGGACAACTTTAACCAGACAAATTGTTTTATAACAGGAACATATAAAACCACAAGCATATTACTTAGATCTGGTGATTGGTCCCAGTGTACGACTGATCTCTAAGATATCTAAGATATTTTGAGTGATTTACTCATAGGAATAGCACTAAATAAACCCACTGAACAAGCTATGAAGCTATGATAAGCTATGAATGATATATTTGCAAACACAAGGCTGGGCTGACTCTCAGATAGAGTATGTTATGTCTTATTGGCTGTTATTATCAAGCTGAAGCTACAGGATCTCCCGAGCAAGTCCTCAGGGGCCTGAGGCAACGCTCAGCTGCTTCGCTAACGTGAATATTGCAGGAATCGATACAGGTTGCCTCCGTGAGAACCACGATTGGTCACTCAGGAGGAGGCCACTCCCCCATCCGGGGCTCGGACTCCGAGAGGTGCTCGATGACTTTAAAGCTCTGACAGGAAAAGGACACTTAATGACCATGAATAAGAGCACACACATTACTGTATTAAATACCGAGCCAAATACGAATACCAATGAGGAAAACTTAGCATTCTTAGCATGAGCTCATTGGCCGTGACAGGGGGCCGTGACGGGGGCCGTGACGGGGGCCATGACGGGGGCCGTGCAGCGTTGTTGGGTCCTGTGAAGTTCGAGAAGGTGGGAGGCTGAGAAGGCGTCTCCAGTGTTGCTCCGTGTCATCACGCCGGGTGGCACCAAGATTCACTGTCTGCTCGTGACACCCCTCACCCATCTCACACACACACGCACACACACGGGGCATGGCGCAAGCCCTTCAGACACAGCCTTCAGACACAGATGGCCTGGCTAATGACTACATCGCTCAGGGACAAGAACGGGAGGATACAGCGAAGACAGCTGATATACCCGCGAGAGAAAGAGAATTAGAGGAAAGAAAGAGAGAGGGCAGAAGAAACAAGAGGGATCAATCAGCTCTTTTGTCTGTCTATAAACTCTCTAACAATTTCTACTGTATCTATAAGCTGTCTAAAACCAGGTTGAACCAGACCAAACCAAGCTGAACCAAACCAAACCAAACCAGGCTGAACCAGACTGAAATCAGACAAAACCAGGCTGAAATCTGCTGAATCTGGATATTTGAAGATATTACACTAAACCTCTAATGCAGCCTGACTCTAACGCGGCCTGAGAGGGAACAAAGCAGATCACCAGAACATACAGTAATAAATATGCAAGTGATGCTCTTCTTCCAAATCATATCTAAAATGAATCTGAAATGCCTAATGTTTAAATTGTTGTCCCTGAGCTGTGTTGTCTTGCTGTCAGAAGGGGTTGAGAGACTGAGGGGTTGAGAGACTGAGGGGTTGAGGGGCTGAGGGGTTGAGGGGTTGAGGGATTGAGGGGTTGAGGGGTTGAGGGGTTGAGGGGTTGAGGGACTGAGGGACTGAGGGGTTGAGGGGTTGAGGGGTTGAGGGGCTGAGGGATTGAGGGGTTGAGGGGTTGAGGGGCTGAGGGGTTGAGGGGTTGAGGGGTTGAGGGGCTGAGGGGCTGAGGGGTTGAGGGATTGAGGGATTGAGGGGCTGAGGGGCTGAGGGGTTGAGGGGCTGAGGGGCTGAGGGGCTGAGGGGTTGAGGGGCTGAGGGGCTGAGGGGCTGAGGGGCTGAGGGGTTGAGGGGCTGAGGGGCTGAGGGGTTGAGGGGCTGAGGGACTGAGGGACTGAGGGGCTGAGGGGCTGAGGGACTGAGGGACTGAGGGACTGAGGGGCTGAGGGGTTGAGGGGTTGAGGGATTGAGGGGCTGAGGGGTTGAGGGGTTGAGGGGTTGAGGGGCTGAGGGGTTGAGGGGTTGAGGGGTTGAGGGGCTGAGGGGCTGAGGGGGCTGAGGGGCTGAGGGGCTGAGGGGTTGAGGGGCTGAGGGGCTGAGGGGTTGAGGGGTTGAGGGGGCTGAGGGGGCTGAGGGGGCTGAGGGGGCTGAGGGGGCTGAGGGGGCTGAAGGGGCTGAGGGGGCTGAGGGGCTGAGGGGTTGAGGGGTTGAGGGGCTGAGGGGCTGAGGGGTTGAGGGGTTGAGGGGCTGAGGGGTTGAGGGGTTGAGGGGCTGAGGGGTTGAGGGGCTGAGGGGCTGAGGGGTTGAGGAGCTGAGGGGCTGAGGGGCTGAGGGGCTGAGGGGCTGAGGGGTTGAGGGGCTGAGGGGCTGAGGGGTTGAGGGGTTGAGGGGCTGAGGGGCTGAGGGGTTGAGGAGCTGACGAGCTTCTGCATCCTTCACGTCCCCAGTAATTTAATTGAATGCCTTAAAATATTGTCTGGATATTCTAAATTATTCTATATTCTAAAATATATCTAAAATCTAAAATTCTATATTCTATTGGAACAGCCACTCTTTCTGTTGGAACAGCTACTATCTCTATTGTATGAAGGTAAATCTGTTGCAAAAGATATGAAATTGTGCTGAATTAATGTAAAAAAAATACAAGTGCTACTTTTCGTTTACAAGTTCTCAAATTAAAAGTACAAGTACAGATTTTGTTTTACAGGTTCTCAAATCATGATCTTCACGCTCTCAAGTTTTGCAACAGTTCTTCATCTTCATAGAGCGGAACCGCCGCTCTCTCTACTGGAACAGCCGCTCTCTCTCTACTGGAACAGCCGCTCTCTCTACTGGAACAGCCGCGCTCTCTCTACTGGAACAGCCGCGCTCTCTCTACTGGAACAGCCGCTCTCTCTCTACTGGAACAGCCGCGCTCTCTCTACTGGAACAGCCGCTCTCTCTACTGGAACAGCCGCTCTCTCTCTACTGGAACAGCCGCTCTCTCTCTACTGGAACAGCCGCGCTCTCTCTACTGGAACAGCCGCGCTCTCTCTACTGGAACAGCCGCTCTCTCTACTGGAACAGCCGCTCTCTCTCTACTGGAACCGCCTCTCTCTCTACTGGAACAGCCGCTCTCTCTCTACTGGAACAGCCGCTCTCTCTCTACTGGAACAGCCGCGCTCTCTCTACTGGAACAGCCGCTCTCTCTACTGGAACAGCCGCGCTCTCTCTACTGGAACAGCCGCTCTCTCTCTACTGGAACAGCCGCTCTCTCTACTGGAACAGCCGCGCTCTCTACTGGAACAGCCGCGCTCTCTCTACTGGAACAGCCGCGCTCTCTCTACTGGAACAGCCGCTCTCTCTCTACTGGAACCGCCGCTCTCTCTACTGGAACAGCCGCTCTCTCTCTACTGGAACAGCCGCTCTCTCTCTACTGGAACAGCCGCTCTCTCTCTACTGGAACAGCCGCGCTCTCTACTGGAACAGCCGCGCTCTCTCTACTGGAACCGCCGCTCTCTCTACTGGAACAGCCGCGCTCTCTCTACTGGAACAGCCGCTCTCTCTCTACTGGAACCGCCGCTCTCTCTCTACTGGAACCGCCGCTCTCTCTCTACTGGAACCGCCGCTCTCTCTACTGGAACAGCCGCTCTCTCTCTACTGGAACAGCCGCTCTCTCTCTACTGGAACAGCCGCTCTCTCTACTGGAACAGCCGCGCTCTCTCTACTGGAACAGCCGCGCTCTCTCTACTGGAACAGCCGCGCTCTCTCTACTGGAACAGCCGCTCTCTCTCTACTGGAACAGCCGCTCTCTCTCTACTGGAACAGCCGCTCTCTCTCTACTGGAACAGCCGCGCTCTCTCTACTGGAACAGCCGCGCTCTCTCTACTGGAACAGCCGCGCTCTCTCTACTGGAACAGCCGCTCTCTCTCTACTGGAACAGCCGCTCTCTCTCTACTGGAACAGCCGCGCTCTCTCTACTGGAACAGCCGCTCTCTCTCTACTGGAACAGCCGCTCTCTCTCTACTGGAACAGCCGCTCTCTCTCTACTGGAACAGCCGCTCTCTCTCTACTGGAACAGCCGCTCTCTCTACTGGAACAGCCGCGCTCTCTCTACTGGAACAGCCGCGCTCTCTCTACTGGAACAGCCGCGCTCTCTCTACTGGAACAGCCGCTCTCTCTCTACTGGAACAGCCGCTCTCTCTCTACTGGAACAGCCGCTCTCTCTCTACTGGAACAGCCTACTGGAACAGCCGCTCTCTCTCTACTGGAACAGCCGCGCTCTCTCTACTGGAACAGCCGCTCTCTCTCTACTGGAACAGCCGCTCTCTCTCTACTGGAACAACCGCTCTCTCTACTGGAACAGCCGCTCTCTCTCTACTGGAACAGCCTACTGGAACAGCCGCTCTCTCTCTACTGGAACAGCCGCTCTCTCTCTACTGGAACAACCGCTCTCTCTACTGGAACAGCCGCTCTCTCTATACTGGAACAGCCGCTCTCTCTACTGGAACAGCCGCTCTCTCTCTACTGGAACAGCCGCGCTCTCTCTACTGGAACAGCCGCTCTCTCTATACTGGAACAGCCGCTCTCTCTACTGGAACAGCCGCTCTCTCTCTACTGGAACAGCCGCTCTCTCTCTACTGGAACAGCCGCTCTCTCTCTACTGGAACAGCCGCTCTCTCTCTACTGGAACAGCCGCGCTCTCTCTACTGGAACAGCCGCGCTCTCTCTACTGGAACAGCCGCTCTCTCTCTACTGGAACAGCCGCGCTCTCTACTGGAACAGCCGCGCTCTCTCTACTGGAACAGCCGCTCTCTCTACTGGAACAGCCGCTCTCTCTCTACTGGAACAGCCGCTCTCTCTACTGGAACAGCCGCTCTCTCTCTACTGGAACAGCCGCTCTCTCTACTGGAACAGCCGCTCTCTCTACTGGAACAGCCGCGCTCTCTCTACTGGAACAGCCGCTCTCTCTACTGGAACAGCCGCGCTCTCTCTACTGGAACAGCCGCGCTCTCTCTACTGGAACAGCCGCTCTGTCTATTGGAACACATATCCAATGATTCAGCTACTCTGTCTGCTCAAATAGCCACTACATCTATCCGAACAGCCACTCTATCTGAAACAGCTGCTCTCTCTATCAGCAATTCTATCTATCAGAACAATCATTCTTATCTACCGAAACAGCCACATTATCTTCTCAAACACCCACTCTCTCTATCCGAACAGCCACTCTATCTGTAAAACAGCCACTCTGTCTACCAGAACAGCCGCTCTCTCCTGCTCTGGTATAATAGACCTTCTTCAAGAGCACATCGAAACCCACAGAAGGATGTACCACCCCCTGGGGTATCTGCTTCCACTGCTGCTGAAAGAACTCTCTCTCTCTCTCTCTCTCTCGTTATGATGAAGTGCAGTTTTTTTGGAGCTGTGTGGAGTTACTGGTCCCACACTGAAGCAGGAGTCCTAAAGATCACTATCACTTCACAATGAGCTATAAAGCACACGTATACTATATTCAAGTCAGCATATGCACACGTGGACACACACACACACACACGTGCATGCACACACATACATACACACACACACATCAACAGCAGAGCCTGGTCTAATTCAAAGCTTCCAGCTGACTGCCTCTTTTGAGCTGCACTTATATTCTCACTTCTTTCTTTAGCCCTGGACACACACACTCTTTTTCTCTCTCTCTTTCTCTCTCTCAGCTCCTCCTGTAGTTTTTCAGGTCGATTGCCCCTGCAGGGCAGTGGGCAGTGGACAGTGATGTGGAGTGAAAGAATTATCCGTTATGGCTTTCTCATCTGCCTGTGCAGATGACTGTCACTAAGGCACACACACACACACACACACACACACACACACACACACACACACACACACACACAGATGACTCTCACCAAGAGTGATTCTCTCTTTCTCTCTCTCTCTCTGTTTCTCTCTCACACACACATACATGCTGTATGATCCCACATAGACGCTCTCTTACAAACACACCCATGCACATACACGCACAAGCACACATTGGTCTGACAACCTTTATGCAGTATTCTTTACACAGACGCACACACATTGGTAGTAAAACATAAGAGAAAATGTTGAGCATACACTTCGGTAAGCATATTGATTTCATCCTGCCAATATCTCAAAACACACACACAGTCTCATAAGGATGGAAAAAAAAATATTTTACAGACAAACACACACACACACCCTATTTGCTGATGGGGTAAGGGGAGGAGCTACGTGGGTCTGAACAAACACACTTCCAGGAAGGGAACGTGACTACCAACTGTATGGGAATGCTGTTATCTGTGTGTGTGTGTGTGTGTGTGTGTGTGTGTGTGTGTGTGTGTGTGTGTGTGTGTGTGTGTGTGTGTGTGTGCGTGCAAGGTTATAGGAGGATCCAGACGTGACTTAAGAGTCCAACTCCGCCTCCTTAGGTGTCAGCGCTTCAGGAGAGATGGAGGAGTTACACCTGTAGCTCCAGAATACTGGAGTTCTACATCAGCCCACGCGTACATGTGCACACATGAGCACACGTGCACGTGCTTATACATGAGCACACACACACACGCAGGCATGCACACAGACAAAGACAGGTGAATACTTGCTTTTTCATTACAGCTCAGTGTGTTAATGGGAAAATAATTCATAATAGCAGATGTTCCCTGTGTGTGTGTGTGTGTGTGTGTGTGTGTGTGTGTGTGTGTGTGTGTGTGTGTGTGTGTGTGGTGGTCATAGGCATTTACACTCGACACCTTTATACACATCTTGCATGTTAAGTTTAGAATTCAAGCCATCTGTTCCAATAGAAAAGTGTAATCTTTTTGACTAAAGGTCTACCATTAGCAGAGTGGAGTTAGCTTGATATTTCTCAGGAGTATTAACTGGACATTTCTGAGTGGTGTTAACTGGATATTCGTGTGCTGTTAGCTGGACCTTTCTGAGTGTCAGAATGCTCTCAGTTGTGAAAGTGCAGCTACAGCCCCGTGTGTGACGCTGTAGTGGAGAGTCACACCACCAGGACCATCACGATTGTGATGACAATCATTCCTCCACATCAATCTCCTTCTGGCCAGAACATCATGTATATCCATGACATGTGTAAATATTGTGTGTGTGTGTGTGTGTGTGTGTGTGTTGTTCCTACCTGTTCCTGTAATGCTAGGCTGCTCTCCCAGTAGTAGTTTGAGTCTCTTGGCGTGGATCTTGCCCTGATAGTGAGACTGGGCCACCACGGCGGACGTGAAGGACATGTTACACAGAGTACAGCACTTGTTCTGATCCACATCTCCCTCTTCACTGCCCTGCAACACACACACACACACACACACACACATATACACGCACGCACACACACACACACGGGTGCACGCATGCACGCACACACACACACACAATCTTATTAAATGTTGCTTCTACT